>NW_023412269.1:0-91823 GCF_903995425.1 Onychomys torridus
CTATGTTGAGAGGTTCAGAAGAATCCATTAGTACCAACAGAATAACATACAATTCTCACTTTGAAGAAATTATAAGGACTTTGAACTGCTTTACTTAAATTTGCTGACTTGTAACCTGACTTTCCTTGATTGTTTTCATCTGCATAAAATGTATGGGCTCCAGATATGGGTGTTTCCTGAATAATGGGAGACAGAATCCAATCAGTTCTCTTTATAAGTACTGGGAGGCAGTGAGGTCGTGTGCTAGTGTGTTTATATGGGATCTTTCAGACCTCATTCTGTAGATTTGCATTTTGTTTTGCTGGGTGTATACTGTAAAGAATGGATAAATCTGTATGAAATCTTCAGCTTCTAGTCTCTAGATGTCAAAGAGGTTGCCAATCTATGACAAAGTAAAATTAGCACATTGTGTACACTGTTAAAATTTATAGGAAAGATTGTTCTGTAAATGATTTGGGGATATGAATTTGTTCAGCTATTTTATGTATTACAAATACCTGTATTTGTCTACTGGTTTGAAGGAAACTGGGTAGTCAAAGCCTAGACAGTTGTGTTTTGAAGATACCTCACATAATAGCCATTGCTTTGCATACAGTTATTTACCAGTGCAGTGTGAATAGAAGAAAAGGTCTTACATGAACTACCCAGTCTTTCTACATATTTAAAACTGCTTGATACATTTAAAAGTAGGAGTAGTAGAATGATATTCTGTGTAAATATTTATTGAAAAACTGGAAATAGTATGTTTGAATAGTTAACCCACCTCTGAGAACAGTGTACCACCTGTACTTATGCAGTGGATTGAGAAGGTGGGAGGGAAGAAACTGAAAAAAGATTCCCTTAGTGTGCTAGACATCTTTAGCTTACCAATCATCCTGCATGATAGATACATTTCACTTAGCATTGCTGTTCTGTATTTAGTGTACAGACTGGACAAAAGAGTCCTCATTTTATGATCTCTAATTTCTAGGTGTTGAAGAGGTTGCCAACATATGACAAATGTAGAGTTAGTGAACTAACACATCCTGTATACTCTGTTAAAGTTCATAGCAAAGTTGTCTTCTGAAGAGAGTTGTGAAAGTATCCAAGTGACTGGTGCCATGTCACGTGATACATGGGAAAGGCTTGAGAAAAAGAAGGACAGAGACCAGAATGCTCTCAGCAGAAGACACTTTGATATCTAACCATTTTTACCTGTGTGTGTGGTTTCAACACTACTGTGTACAGAGGGGACAAATGTATGTCCTCATCTGAAACATCTAGTCCTTCTAGGTGTTTAGAAGTGCACAAAGTATGTTAAAGGTAGATGTAGTAAATAATACATGTTGTAAATTCTCATTTAAACTCATGGTGAATTGCTGTCTTTTGGAAATGGAATGATAAATCAGTTCTGAGCAACACAGACTTGTGCTGGTTTGGGGGGAGGAAGAAAGAAAGTGTATGAAGGGCCTAATACTAACATAAGTTTTGGTAATGCAAGACTAACCATTTATCTGTGTGTCTTATTTTGTGATAGATCATGTATACAGAAGATAGACATATCCAAATATGCAGTACCTAGTCTTCTGATTTAGTAGAGAGGCTGCCTGTGTGTGACAAAGTAAAGTTTGTGAAATGACATGGTTTAAAAGTTGTGTTAAAATTTGTGAGAAAAACTCTTAAAACCACTTAGGAAGTGAAATTGTTAATATCCCCATAAACATGACAGTTAGATAAACCTGACCCCTGGCTTAAGAGAGATGGGAGAGGTTCTAGACTGGAACCTCACTGGGAGGTTGTTTTTTTTTTTTTTTTAAGCAGAATTGCCCTGCCTCAGGTAAGTGTGTGAAGGTCAGAAGAAAGCTATATTTGAGAGCTGTGTTCTGCCATATTGTGGGTTCTGGGGGTTGAACTCAGGCCATAATGTCTGCTGGCAGGTCCCACCACCTGATGAACCACTTGTGGTCCCTATGCCTCATTTTGAGGCAGGTTCTCTCACCCAAATCCCCACTAGGTTTGATTTATTGTCTTGCAGTATACTGATTCAACTAGACTTGCAGGCAAGCAAGCTTTGGGTATCCTCCTGTATCCACATCCCCAGCACTACATTTTCAATGTGCTGGGGGTTCTGAACTCAGGCCCTCAGGCTTGCATGGCAAGTGCTTTACCAACTGAGCTCTTCCAATCACCCCAGCCCTTCTTTTCTGTTTCTTACTTCACACTATGTTCTAAAGGGGAACCAGTGACACTCAACAGTAGATTTTTCCATAGCCCATATGCTTCTTCATAATGTCTGTGTTCTGAGTGGTTACTTAGTCTTCTAAATGAGAGCTTCATACGAATAATAGAACAATAAATTATATTTTCAAAATATTCTTTGCTTAACAATCATATTCTTATAAACACTGAATTTTCTACCTGTATTGGTCCATTCTGTCAATCCATTTATTCCCCACATGGAACTTAGATATCTACTATACAGCATACACATTCTACTCTCTCTCAAGATTCTCTCATGCTAAAAACCTTTGTTTCTCTGCCCAGTCAGATTTCCTTACATTCTATAAATTTAAATATTGAATACAATGAACCATGCTCATTTGCATCTCTAGTTTCTTTTGGTTTAAAGCTTTTGAAAATCAAAGCAAGGGAGCTAAGATGCAATGGATTATCTCCTTATAGAAATATTTGCCCAATTTTGATGTGAGTCCATGGACACACTGGGGGTGCAAGACAAAGCATAATGGCCTGCTTTGCTACCATTTGGTGTCTGGATTATCATGGGAAATCTGTCTATTTTCTGAGGATGAGGCTGTGTCCCTGTTGGCAGCAGTATACGAACATTACTTTTGGGCATTGAGAAATGAAAAAAATTCAAAGTATTGATGACTGCTGATTTAGATTTTTGTTTGTTGTTACTGCTATTTTAGACCTGTTTTCCATTCATAGTCTTAAGAGCTAAAATTTGCATAGATACAAGGGACCTGTGGAATTGCCATAGGCCTGTGGATTGTATCAAATTCCATTTAATATAAGGGGCAGTGGAATTCATGATAACCTTTATTTTGTATAGTAGCAAAGTTAAAAATATTGCTGTTAGGATCCTGCCCTCACTCCTATATGTGAGTAGCTTGGGGTCTTGAATAATCAGGGGGCACTGGCGACTATGTGTGTGCCTTAAAAATCCAGATGCAGACCCCATGCTCCTCCTCTGTTCTCTCTCTCTGTTCTCTGCTCTGCCCCTGCCATCTCTCTCTCTCTCCAGACCTTGCTCTCCTCTCTCCTATCCCCTCCCTCCTTCCAGTAAAGATCTCTGTATCTCTGGTAGTAGTGGCTGTGGCTGTGACTTTTCCATGGTAATCAGGCCACCACTAGTGCCATTCACCTTTTCATTTGGTGTTGTTATTCGGATCCTCCTGCCTCCATCTCCTTCAGCAAATTATAATGGCATGAGCCATCCATGGGCCTGTAGATTTCATCATGTTTCCTTTAATGTAAGGCACAGTGGACTGCATTATAACCTTTTATTTTGTAAAGTAGCAAAGTTAAAAATATTGCCAATTATAGTCATAAAATATCATGGGAGAGATTTTAGTGATGCTAAGATGTAAAATAATGAGTAAGATCGGCACTGTGCCACTGACCTGTAATCCTACCTACTGGGCTTATTACCAAGTTTAAGTCCATCTTGGGGAATATAGTTTTAAAATATTGTAGACATATTTGAATTAAAAAACTATGTTTGTACAGTAAGTAGAATTCTGTTATTTCTCTTCATTGAATTATTGTGTTTGTTATCTGTAGGAAGACTGTCAGGTGCTGGAAGCACTTGTCCATGCTCTTGCAGATGTGAATTGAAGCATCCCAGTAGCACTGTGTAAGATAGCTACAGTGTTGGTTTCCATCCTAAGGATGGGGAAATTGAGTTATAGAGCGCATAGAAAGCCTAATATATAACATAATTTTGCCAATTATAGTCATACAATATCATGAATTATAAGTGGCAGAGATGTCAGTGATGCTAAATGTGAAATAAAGAATAAGGTAGGCACAGTGGTACTGACCTGCAATCCTTCCAACTGGATTGGATGATGTTCCCCATCAGTCTGAGAGAGCTCATTAAATCATCACAGTTGTAAATGGGTGTTTATTTTTAGATATTATACTTGATAAATTTATGTCTTCTTTGAATTGAAATATACAGGAAATGGAAGAATTCTACCTGAAGTAATTGCCTACAGATGAATATTTTCTCTAGAATAATCTATAGATTGGTCTCAAAGAAATTGATGCTAATAATGAGTCTAATCATTTTTATATGTTATATTTTTCTAGAGTTGTAATAAAATGCATATTGTTATTATTTTTAGAAGTACATTACAGCACTGGCCTGAGGCCTTTCTGCAGGTAAGGTTTAAAAATATACTAATCCTAGTGAAAATTCAAAAATAACAAGTTATTTCTTGGATGTACTCTCAGATAGACACCATTTTATATACTGAATATTTGTTTCTCTTACAGTACCCACAGTATTATCACAATGTTTTAGACTAAAAATCTGTTCTTTTTAGTTCCTATGCACATGAGATTTATACTCAACCACCATTTCCCAAGTACCAATTCTGTGTATTGGAAAACCAGGCTCCTTGTTTTAACCATACACAGTGATGTCCATTTGACACTTCTTACCTTTCCAAAACTTTTCTGAAATCAGCTTTTGAACTAGACCTTCATTAGGAGATCAAGTTTGAGGCTTTTATATTTTCTAAGAGCTTACAGAATTGGGGATCATTCTGAGTTTTCAGAAAGCATTACAAGGAGGCCACAAATTACTTTCCTCTTTTGACACCATCTCCACATGCAGAGGTACTTTTTGTCAGGGGTAATACCCTTTCAGAGATAGTGGAAGACCCCAGGCCTTCCCTCTACCAGAGTGCACAGTAATGAAGTCTCTGAATCTCAAGAGGTGATCTGAATATAGAGAGCCACACCACAGATGACTGTTATTTAATCTCTCTCCAAAATGGGGTTTTGTCTTCCCTATTGGTTGGACATGAACATAAGAGTTGAAAGCCCATTCCTGTTTATGATCTGTTGTCTCAGACACTTGGGTTTGGCAGACATATAAAGGTTGTATTTCAAGCCAGTTCTGTGTTCCTTTTGATTGATTCCTTCCATACTAGAGGACAATTATGTTATCTTCTTTAGTGGGGCTATGAATCAGTAAAACATTTGCTACACATTATTAAATAGCTTGTTTATTCCAAGTTAAAAGATTCCAAAATCATCACAGCTAATGTCCAAAGACCAGATTCATAATGTTCCAGTAGCTACAACTGTTTAAAGATATACCTTGCAAAAGCCACATGTTACATTCTATTGGGAATCCTAAACAGTTCTACAGTAAAAAACCTGAAATTATCCAGTAAGTTTTATTGTTGTTTGCTCATGTTAATATCTTGGTAAGTTCATAGAAATGCTTGTTTGGCATAGAAACAGGCAGATTGTGGTTTCAAGATTCACTCATGAAGGGGCTGCTAAAGAAGTTCTTGAACATACCCAAGGTCATGGCATCTTGTAAGATTAACTAGCAAAAGAAGGAATCTATTCCATGGTACACAAATCAACCTCTTGGGAGATTCACAGTTAGTGAAATTCCAACAAAGTATGGTGACAGGAGGTGCTATGGTGCTCTAAGTGCACAGAATGGCATGACAAATGGATTCACTAATTCCATAGTGCATGTGAATAGAAAACCATCAGTTACTGCAGCCATTAAAAAGGCCTGGGAAGGAACTAGTGTCTTTCTTCATGTGTGTGTGTGTGTGTGTGTGTGTGTGTGTGTGTGTGTGTGTGTATGTGTGTGTATGTGTAGGTCTGTGTCTGTATCTGACTCTGTGCCTCTGTGTGTTTTGTTGGGATAATTTTTCTCACCTTTTTAAAACAATATATGTATTTATTAAAACTTTTTTTCATTTTACATACCAACCCCAGTTCCCACTCCCTCCCCTTCTCCCACCTCCTCACCTCCCTCCCACTCTACCCCCATCCACTCCTTGGAGTGGGTAAGGCCTCCCATGGTAGTCTGGCATACCAAGTTGAAGGACAGCCTATCCCCTCCCCATTGTATCAATGCTGACCAAGGTATCCAACTAGAAGGAATAGGTTCCAAAAAGCTAGTTCATGCACCTGGGATAAGTCCTGGTCCTTCTGTCAGGGACCCCACAAACAGATCAAGAAACACAACTGTCACCCAAATTCAGCAGGCCTAGTTCGGTCCTATGCAGGTTCCCCAGCTGTCAGTCCATAGTTAATGAGCTCCAACTGGCACCGGTCAGCTGTCTTTGTGGGTTTCCCCAACCTGATCTTGACTTCTTCCTCCTCCTCTTCCTCCTCCTCCTCTTTTCTTCTTCTTCTTCTTCTTCTTCTTCTTCTTCTTCTTCTTCTTCCTCTTCTTCTTCCTCTTCTCCTTCCTCTCCTTTTCCTTCTCCTTCTCCTTTGCTGAATGCTGTTTATTGAAGGAGGGAGGAGGTCTTAAATACAGGCTTACAGCACAATGGGGGAATCCTGGATAGCAGAAGTTTGCTTATGAATTTTTTTTTTGAGTCGAGGATTGAACCCCTGGCCTTGTACTTGCTATGCAAGTACTCTATCACTGAGCTAAATCCCCAACCCTGCTTCTGATGTTTTACAATCTTGCATCAAAGCGGTTAACGCCCAATATGCAGGATACATAGACAAGGAAATTCCCTTAAGCATTCAGGAGGGTGGAATCTCTCATGGAATTAGCATAGGGAGGATATCAAGGTCAAGGTTGGCAAGCAATGCAACAGTTACCCAAAATGGGGGCCAAGGACCTTCAGCCTGCCCCCCCCCCCCCTTTTACTAAAAAATGAGCTTCTGATTTAGGTTGAGTGGGACGTCAGCAGGTCACGTTACCCATCATGGAGACATTTGTCCAGACTACATAGGCATTCTGTCTTAGTTTGGTGAGCGCCCTCCAGGTATTACCCATCTCTGAATACTCATTATTATACAGGCTGAATTGTGTGAGAGCTGCAGAGTTAACTCTTGGCAAAGATCTCTAAGTGGAGTTGGGCTTGCAATCTGTGTTTTCTACACAGAAAAGACCAACAGAAGTCTTAACTCACCCATAGCTGGTAGACTAAAGGCAACTGAGCCATTTCTTTCCTTAATGAGCTTTACTGCAAATTGGAGTCCTTGTAAAATGGTATCCTGAGAGCAAATGGAACTTGAGTTTGTAAATTTATAACTTTCCAAGCCAATCAAAATGTTTATAACTATTGATTTCAATTTGTCATGCCCAATAGAATGAAAGTTTAATTAACTGTGGTAGCTACTTTTGTTGCCAGGGTCTCCACTGTGCTAGCTGTAGTAACCAATTATGAAATGACAATCCCAGAAACAGTAGTAGCGGTGGATGGCGATGTTATAACAGCAACAACGGCAGCAGCAATGTCAAATTCTCTTCTGGAGCGTGTGGGTAGCCATTGGCATTGTTGGGCTAATTTCTGAGGACTAAATTATTCTCTTTCTTCCACATGAGGCAAAGTTGTAAGGAAAGTGTCAGCAAATAATTAACTGCTTGAAAGACAAATTAAAAGTTGTGTGTAAATCTCAATGCAAAGTATATTAGGAAATCAAACAACAAATAATTCAAATAATTTGGTAAATATTTTATATGGATATTAAAATATCATTTTTCAAATATGCCACAGTAGAGTAAGACCATCACACCCATTAAAATCCATAATGAAGAAATCTGTTCCAATGTAAGATTGATGGTGAATAATCCATTGCTGTTACCCTAATTACAAAACAAAACAACAACAAAAAACTTTGTTCTTTCAAAGTAGTAACTAAGGAATTCAGATATAAATGTAGTTATATCCTTTTTAAATATGCCTTGTAATGTTTTGGAATTCAGATTTATTTAAGAAATGATTTATGAGAAATTTCAAATCTCAAATTATATAATCTGAAACATGCTTATTTAACACTAGTCTCTGATGCATGTTCTATCTTTATGAGCCACCACGTGGTTGCTGGGAATTGAACTCAGGACCTCTGGAAGAGCAGTTGGTGCTGTTAACCTCTGAGACATCTTTCTAGCCCCAACATGAAGTATCTTTGTATAAATAAAAAATTCCTAAGCTGGGCAAGCCTTTGTGAGGATGAGGCCAGCCTGGTCTACAGAGCAATATACATCATGGGCACCAAATCTACACAGAGACACCATGTCTCAAACACACACAAACACACACACACACACACACACACACATACACAAAAGATTTCTAACCTAGTCCACACATGTCATCTATAGTCATGTGATAGCAGGTTGACATGATATAAAATGGATTTTTCATTCCTTTTTATAATAAATACATTGTATTTATGCTACATATTATTATATACATCAGGATCAATACAATGTGATCATGTAAAAAGAGGCTCATCAATAACTTTTTAAAAGATTGAATGGATTTTGAGTTCTATACACAGTGCTGGGGATTGAACATGACCATTAGAAACATTGCAGGCTGGGACTCTCCCTATTGGCTACACTGGCAACACCTTTTCCCTTTAGTTTTATCAGTTAGTGTAGGATATGATGCTTCTTGGTTTTTATGCTCCAAGACATAATTTCCATAAAAATTTGCCAGAGTGGGAGGAAGGCTGAGAAAAGAAGACGGTTCTGTAGTAGATGGCACTGACTGGTCCATCAAGTCTGGATGAGATTCTAAGAGTGGGAGAAACACTGCAGAGTTTGGGCTTTCAGCAACTGTCCCCACATACACCAACAAATGAGTAGTGTAGAGGAATCTGAATGACCTTCTTCACTAAGTGGTGAGGAAGAAAGATTCAGCATTATTGTAATGTGGGTGAGTTTCTTCAACATTATTAAAGCATTAGAATGTTCTTTGTGGTGAAGAGGGTTGATGGAAGCCTTCCATATGCTAGGCATAGGCTCTACCATAGAGCCACAATCTCAGCACATTTTTTGGTGGTAACAGTGCTCTGCCCTAGCCATGGGAAATGCCAAGGAGTTTACACTCCAGTTTCACATACTGTAACTGAAATAAACAAGAATTGTTTTTATTCCATTGTAGAGGGCAAGCTGTTAGCATGGAGCAAAAGCTTGTCTCACTGGAAGGTTTAAATGTGGAAACCAATAAAAATGTGTCCTGGCCTGGTGGTGGTGGCACAAGCCTTTAATCCTAGCACTCGGGAGGCAGAGTCAGGTATATCTCTATGAGTTCGAGGCCAGCCTGGTCTAGCATGTGAGTTCCAGGAAAGGCACAAAGCTACACAGAGAGACCCTGTCTCGAAAAAAAAAATGTGTCCCGTGAGGTACTACCCCCTTGGAATTGCTGTTCTACCCCACGTTTCTTTTATGCTTCTCTTCCTGAGGTAGAGTTCATGGTGCATAACTACTGCAGGGGTCTTTCCAATGGATCTTACCATGGAAGGCAATAGCAGCTGATACTGAACTTCTTTGCACTGAACATGAGCAAGAGACCAGAGCTAGAACTAATAGGTGTACTTGGAGTTTTCCTGCTTGGCCCACAGTCAGAACAAATCTCTCTCACCCGCCAGGACCATAGATGCTCAGACACAACCAAGTAAACACACAGACACTTACATTGTTTACAAATTGTATGGCCATGGCAGGCTTCCTATTATCTACTTCTTCTATCTTTAATTAACCCATTTCTGTTAGTCTATACTTTGCCAGGTGGCTTGTGGCTTACTGGTGTCTTTACATGTTGCTTGTCATGGTGGCAGAAGGCAGTGTCTCCACTGCCCCAGCCTTCCAACTCCCAGAATTCTCTTCTTTCTTGTCCCACATATACTTCCTGCCCGGCCACTGGCCAAAAAGCATTTTATTTATACAGAGCAATATCCACAGCAAAGAGTCTTCCGCATCTTCCTCAGAAGCCATTGCGGAGTGTATACACAATGACCTCTGTATACACACTTTGCCACGCTGGCAGCTGGAAATTCTTTGCAAAGGTCTTTGTCCTAGCTCAGTTTGTGTTTCTTATGTTTTGCTAAGAGCAGTCACCATAGACTGAGCTTCTTTGTGTCTGGAATTTTCATCTTCAATGGACCAAGTTCAACTCAATCCTTGAAAAAGGTCTTTTCACTTCTATACAGGACGTATGTATTCACAATTCTCCTAGCACCACTAGTCCAGAGGCAAAACCAGCAACAGCACCACTGTGCTAGGCCCTTAACACTTCAGTTTGTGATGTCAATTCTCAGTAAGATGCCAGTTTCTCTGTCTGATAGTGCTCAAGGTCAACGGAATTTTGCACAACAATGTATTTTAAGTAGTAACTTTGACTAATTTATCTTCTGTGTTTGAAACATACAAGGAAGTGGGAATTAAGAATTCTCCATGTATTTATTATTTATAAATCAATATCCAGTTTAACGATTATCCAGAATCTGTGTCAAAGTAGTAACAAAACATTGCCCTTGGCATTAAATACTCCTATTTTATACTGCTGTTTATACCATGTTTTGCCTTTCTCTTTTGTAGCCAATGGAAGAGGAAAACAAAGAACCCCACTGCAGTAAGAGAATCTGCATTTTAAAATAAACTGAGTATGTAGAGAATATAAAATTCAGAAACTAACACCACATTTTTCTCTGTGTAAGACAATTTCAGCTTCCTTATATTTTTGTTAATCAAAGCTAAATAATTATATGTGGAGCACACAATACTGAAACGACTTATTATACATTGGATACAGTGTGAAATGCTGTTAATAAGCCATGGCTAGGGAGATGATTCAGTGGATAAGGTTCTTGCTGTGCATATGTGAGAATGGGAGTTTGGATGCCTGCATCTACATGAGGCCTGAGGGTCTTGTGTGTATCTATAATCCTGGGGAGCTGATGGTGAGACTGGATGTGGAGACAGAATCCCCTAAAGTTTCCTAGATACCTAGCCTGGGGTTTACATTTGTTAACAAGAGCTCCAGCTACAAAAAATGGTTGAAGGTGAGGGTCAACCCCATGTCTGCATTCTATTCACCATACCTGCACACTGGCATGTATGTACCTGAAATCACACATATATACAAATAACACTGTGCATCACATGCCATGCATGTATATATAACAATATTAGTTTGCAGGGCATTGATACTTTAATGTTTGGGTGAGCTGTCTACTGGAGAGAGTGTGAGTTAACAGGCAGAGTTGAAGTCTCTCCCAGGCTATGCTGAAGTTCACCTCAGAGTGGCCTTATGGATATGCTTCTGTACAGCAGGTTAATAGTTCCCTTAATGAGTTCCACAACTGTGGAGAAACCCAAGGGTGCTGGCAGGTAGGAAAACAAAGTGGTCGACCCAGAGCTTATAACCCAGAAGTGCTGAAATGTGGAACTCTTCAGTGTACTTTGGATGGAGTAGAGCAAAGGGGACAGTATTGCTCTCCCCTGCCTCATAAAGACTCAGCATTACACAGAAACACCTGTAGAGTAAAAAAATAGTCATGTGACTGTTGCATCATATGCTTGTGAACAGACAATCAAAAAGCAGCATTAAAGCACCCAAAATGGGGTGAATTCTGAGCTATTTGGAAACTTAATGCTTAGAGATAGAGTATATTTCACCTTCTACCAAACCAACTTCTTGGGAGAAAGCATGACACTCAATGAAATGCCTAAAATGTTTCTTGACAGAGTGGTGCTTTAGGGGTAGAGGAAGAGCATAAAGTGCTTTGAACACAACAACAAAGTCATCAGTTACTTCAACCATCAGAACAAAGTGTATGAAAAAACCACCATTCTCCCTCTGTGTATCTAGATGTGTGTGTTTGTGTTTGTGTGTGTGTGAGTGTGTGTGTGTGTGTGTGTGTGTGTGTGTGTGTGTGTGTTATGTTGTATGTTTTGCATATGTCTGTGTGCAGACATGAAGGGAAGAGGGTGATATTGGTGTCTTGTGTCATTCTCTAACTTACCCACTTGACATAAGGTCTCTCACTGACCTTGGAGCAGCACTCACAGTGAAGAGGCCCAAATGATACCCTGACTCTTTCACCCACAGTACTGGGTTACAAGCCCATGTGTCCATGCCCAGCCTTTTATGTAGTTGATGAGGACTCAAACAAAGGCTGTTGTATGTGGGCAGCAAGCACTCTTCTTGACTGAGGCATCTACAATGCCACTAACTTTTGATTTTTATTATGAAATAGGACTAAGAGTGAGTCTTCACTGACTGTTTCATAGATTGAGTTAAGTTGAAACAAAAAAGAATCAAAAAAGTATAAAACATGTGTCAACTTTGAATTACATAATAAAAAAATGTTGCTTAATAAACAGGCAACAAATCTTTCATTAGAGTTGTTCAAAGGATCAAACCCACCATTATTTCATGTTTTTATTCTAAAGTCTCTCTGAAAAACCTGATAGTCCTACACCTGTACAAGAGGTTAAAGAAACTCCTTCTCTTAGCATGGTAAAATGATCCTTTATATTTGACTTTTAAAGAAGAGTTCTTACTTTTCATGTTTCAATTTCATGTGCCTGCTAAAGGAATAAAGCAGTTTTAAAATTGTGCATCCCAAAACAAAAGAATTAATTTCAGAACCAAATCAAGAAAGTCAATTCTCTAACTTCCCATTGCAGAAAACAGAAAAACAACTTTCAGATGAGAGGAAGACAATGTCTTTGAAGAAGACCAAAACTGAAATGAACTTGTCTTCTCTGGGAGAGGTAATAACTGATAGCTGCAAAGAAAAAAAAATGCTTACTGGTAATTCCCACTAATTTGACAAGTAACATGTGCTCTGTGTTCCTATGTCTTCAGTATTGCAAATAGTGTCAGAGAAGAGGAACCCATCCTGGAACATGTCATATGCCTCCTTCATACCCTCACTTCTGGGAACACCCAGATAATCACCCTCTAAGGCAGTAATAAGGATGCAGTTCTCAGTCTTGCTAATGTTGTGACCATATAATGAAGTTCCTCAGGTTGTGGTGAACCTCACCTTAAATAATTTTCATTGCTATTTCATAACTGTAATTTTGTGAATGTTATGAATCATAATGTCAATATCTGTGTTTTTAGAAGGTTTTAGGTGACCTTTGTGAAAGAGAGTACTATCATTCCCATATAGGTCACATCTCACATGTTGAGAACCACTGTTTTAAGGGGTAAATGATAGTCAGTTAGGCTATGGAGACAAAACTCAGAAGGTGAGCAACTTGTATTACAGAGAGAAAAACTAATAGAAATACAGAGAATAAACAATAGAAAATCAGGGAGTAGCTAATGTCAACATGAATGTACCCAACATACTTGTATGTTTTAAGTTGTTATATTTTATGTATTTAAATATTTTGCATGCATTCTCTCTGTGCATCTTGTGTGTGTGCTGCCCACCAATTTACAAGAAGGCAAATGTACATACACCTGGAATTGGTATCCAGAATATTTCAGCCAGGAATTGGATGCTGTTCATCTTTAATTACTTTTACCAAGGAAATATGTGATCATTTTACTATTTACAATGTTTCTTTTTTTTTTCTTTTTTCTTTTTTTATTATGTGTTTTAATTTTGTACATCAGCCATGGGATCCCCTGTCCTCACCCCTCCTGCCCCCACCCCCACCTTTCCCCTCCCTCCATTCTCATGCCCTCCAGGACCAAGAAACCCCTCGGGATTCATTTAAACATGGTGGATTCAGTACAGGCAGGTCCTGTCCCCTCCTTCCAGGCTAAGCATGTGTCCCTGTGTAATTCCAATGTTCCAAAGAGCCCACTCATGCACTAAGGACAGGTCCTGGTCCCACAGCCTGGGTGCCTCCCTTTCAGATCAAGCTATTCAATGGTCTCACTTATCCAGAGGGCCTGATCTAGCTAGGGGCTCCACAGCCTTTGGTTCATAATTCATGTGCTTTCTTTTGATTAGCTATTTGTCCTTGTGATTTTTGCAATCTTGGATTCAACAATTCACGCTCTTGCATTCCCTCCTCTTTCTCGACAGTTGGACACCTGGAGATCCACCTGGACCCTGGCTGAGGACCTCTGCATCCACTTCCATCAGTTATTGGATGAGAGTTCCTTAATGGGTGATTCTAGGCAGAGGCTCTACCACTGAGTCACACCCCCAGCCCCTCACAGGGGTATTCTAGGCCGGGTCTCTACCATTGAGTCACACCCTCAGCCCCTCACTGGGGGACTCTAGGCAGGGTCTCTACCACTGAGCCACATCCCCAGCCCCTCACTGGGGTATTCTAGGCAGGATCTCTACCACTAAGCCACCCCCCAGCCCCTCACTGGAGGATTCTAGGCAGGAACTCTACCACTGAGCCACAACCCAGCCCCTCACTGGGGGATTCTAGGCAAGATTTCTACCACTGACTCTGAGCTGCATTGTTCTTTTAGCATTCTGGCCCACAGAGCAGCTACCCTATGTGTGTACTCTATTTCACAGTAATAAAAAGATGTTGAAACAGCAATTATCATTGAGGAGCTCTGAGTTGCCTGGAGGTAAGAACTGAAGGCAGAGAGCAAGGATTCTCAAAATAGAATTGCTAGGTCTATGGCAGGGGTGGGTGGGTGGCACTCTGAAGTGTTATCATGGTCCTTTTCTTTTTCTGTTTAACCATTGACCTCCAAGGGCAAAGCTATTTCCCTGACACTAGTAAGATGCTATTGCCTCACTCTTCTCCCCAGTGAACACTGACAGTTTCCAACAGTCATTGGATATGTGATGATAGAGTTGCTCTGATATTGAGGGGTTGGTTGTATTTTATTATATTTCAATAATTCCATACTTTTATATGATGCATTGCTGTCAAATTAACCCCCTTTTAACTTTTTTTTTCTTTTTTTGAGACAGAGTTTCTCTGTGTAACAGCCCTGGCTGTCCTGGAACTTGCTCTGTAGACCAGGCTGGCCTCGAACTCACAGAGATTCATTTGCCTCTGCCTCCTGAGCTCTGGGATCAAAGGTGTGCACCACCACTGCCCAGCTCATTTTTAACTTTTCTTAAACCTTCTTGCTCTTGCTAACTCCTGTCCCTGTTCCCGCTAGCCCTTTCCTACTTTCATGTCTTTTTTTTTTTTTTAAAGGGGGAGTGGAGGCAGGTCCTGTGCAGCTAGCCATGGCTACTGTGTGTTTATGATTGTAATGACCCATGTCATATCCAGAGGACAGGATTTTGGGGCTCTCTTCCCTATCTTCTGGTCCTTACAGCCTTTCCATCACCCCCACTTCTTTGATGTTTCCCTGGTCTTGGAGAGAGGTGGTAGAGATGTCATGTTTAGTGTTGAGCACTATCTAGTCACTCATTCTTGCTGTTTTGACCATGTGTAAGTCTCTACTCTAACTGTTGCCTGCTTCTAGAAGAGGCTTCTCTGGCCAAGGCTGAGAGCTGCATTAGTCTGTGGATATGCACAGAAATGTTTAGAAGGCAGTTTAACTCCATGTTTATCTTGAAAACTATTGGTAGTAAATTTCCCCCATAGAGCCCATGACTCCCTTAGCTAAAGCATTTTGGCCAGGTTAACAATACCAGACATGAAACCCCTGTGTGTGGGTCAGGCCGCAGATCCAATCAGAAAGCAGTTGGTTACACTTGAATATTTTGTGCCACTACTACGCCAGTGCACATACCTTGCCTTTTGGGCCAGTCCTGTAGCATGCAGGGCCCACAGTTGGGTGAGATCATTGATGACTTTTCCCCCTCAGCAGCCTCTACCACTCCTTCCAGAACTGTGAACCCTCGCCATCGGGAAGCAGACTTCCAGATCACTCTCACTTTGATTTCTGTGTCTTCTACAGAAGGTTCTGACTGTCTAGTTCTCATGCATGCCTAAGAGCAATGACAGATCTGTATCATTTTGGGAGCTTGTAGAAGCTCCAAGGCCAACCTCCTGGACCCCTAGAGAGGTATCCTGCACCTGGCATTGAGATTTTCATTAAAAACCCCGTGACTTACAGGAGCTTCATGGTCCACCACTCAGGGCTTCTGTCCAAACTTCCTTTTGAGGGTGAGGGTGTGTGTGTGTGTGTGTATGTGTGTGTGTGTGTGTGTGTGTGTGTGTGTGTGTGTGTGTAATCTTTGCTTAGGCTAGTCTTGAACTCAAGTTGTAGAGCAGTGGTTCTCAACCTTCCTAATGTGACCCTTTAATACAATTCCTCATGTTGTGGTGACTCCCAACCATAATATTATTTTAGTTGCTACTCCATAAGTGTAATTTTGCCACTTTTGTGATTTCTATGAAAGGGTCATTCGACACACAAATGGGTTGTGACCCACAGATTGAGAACTGATGTTGTAGAGGATGACTTTGAACACCTGATCGTTCTGCCTTTGGCCCTCAAGGGCTGGGAGTGGGTCACCATGCCCAACTTCTCTATTTCATATGGCCCAATTTGGAAGTCCTCAACACTTTGAAAGGATGTCAAGGAGTTTGGTGGAGCCCTAACTAAGCCTGGTTTGCCCTCTCGTGATGGGAATTGGTATGACTCTGCAGATGCCTGTGTCCTGTCTATTTCATAGTGAAATATTTATATACATACTTCACATATTTTTAGTGGATTGATTTTACATTTTAAGAATTTTTTCCCTGGAGCTGAGGACCGAACCCAGGGCCTTGCACTTGCTAGGCAAGCGCTTTATCACTGAGCTAAATCCCCAACACCTCATTTTAAGAATTTTTTTTGGTGTGTGGGTGGGTGAGGTGGGGAGGGGGTGTGGGGGGTGAGGGTGGCTCAGTGGTAAAGAGCACTGGCTGCTCTTTTGAGGGCACAGGTTCAATTCCCAGCACCCACATGGCAGCTCACAAATGTCTGTAACTCCAGTTCTACTAGGGTCCTGATGCCCTCACACAGAATATATACAGGCAAATCACCAATGCACATAAAATGAAAAAAATATAAAAAATAACCGTTTTTTTTTGGATGCTGGAGTGATGTCTCAGCTGATAAAGGTACTGGACACTAAGCATGCCTACCTGAGTTTTATGCCTGGGACCCACAGGTTGAGAGAGAATGGAGTCCTGCAATTCATCTTCTGACCTCTACATTTGATCTCTCTCTGTTTCTCATCTGTCTGTCTGTCTGACTCTCTCTCCCTCTCTCATACACACACAAAGAAATGTAACTAAAAATTTCCAGTTTTTTAAAGCTAGTAGTGTTTGTGATTGTGTGTGTGTGTGTGTGTGTGTGTGTGTGCGCATGTATGGGTGTTTAGCCTACATGGATATCTGTGCACCACATTCATGCAGCACCTGTTGAAGTCAGGAGAGGGAAACAGATGCCCTGAAACTGGAGTTATAAAATTTTGTGGGTGCTGGGAAGTGAACCTGGGTCCTTAGCAAGAGCAGCCAGTGCTCTTGATTGGTATCTTTCCAACCCCTCTGTGTGTGTATCAGAGAGAGAGAGAGAGAGAGAGAGAGAGAGAGAGAGAGAGAGAGACAGAGACAGAGACAGAGAGAGAGAGAGAGAAAGAAACAGAGACACAGAGAGACTGACTGACTCAGTATGTATATCAAGTGGGCCTGTAACTTTTGATCATCCTGCCTCTGCCTCCTGAGAGCTAGGACCGTGGTCATGCACCACCACACCTAGGTTCATATTACACTTTAGAAAGTTCACTGACATATCGTGTGATGAGAACTAGTTAGGCCTTTCCTATGGTGTAATTTAATCTCACATTTGTCTCTGAAGAAGTTATGACAGTCCTCATGTTTTGTGAATCCTTTCAGAATAAATGTTGGTACAGCACCACACTATCTTGATTCTGAATATTTTCTTTCAATTTTTTCTGATACAGTCACAATTGTCTAGCTCAGGCTGGCCTCGAACTCACAGAAATTTCCCTGCCTCTGTCTCCTGAGTGCTGGGATTAAAGGCATGCACAATCATGCACAGCTCATGCATGAACACCAATCCCTCTCTTGCCCCAGCACGCATATCCCAACACACACATAGTGTTCAGAGGACAGCTATCAGGAGTTGGTTCTCTCCTTCCACAGTGTGGGTCCCCAGGGATCTAATTCATCCCTTCAGGCTTGCCATCAGGCACTTTCACCAGCAGAAACATTTCACCAGTCTCTAAATACTGTCACGTGCAATTCTTTTTTGTTGTTTGTTGAGACAGGGTTTCTCTGTGTAGTTTTGGTTCCTGCCCTAGATCTCTCACTTTAGACCAGGCTGGCCTCTAACTCATAGAGATCTGCCTGCCTCTGCCTCCCGAGTGCTGGTATTAAAGGCGTTTGCCACCACAACGGCCGGGCTTCAAGTGCAATTCTTATGAAGAAGGATGCTCTCCTAAGGAAACAGAAACCAACAATTCACATCACTATCAGTCAATCACTGGGTACCCTTAAATTGGTTTTGTCAGCCTCCCTTTCCTGTGAATGCTGGTCCTTGTTAGGGTTTCTATTGCTGTCATGAAATACCATGACCAAAGCAAGTCGGGGAGGAAAGGATTTATTTGGCTTACACTTTTAGATCATAGTCCATCATTGAAGGGAATCAGGACAGGAATTCAAGAAGGGAAGGAACCTGGAGGCAGGAGATGATGCAGAGCCCATGGAAAAATGCTGCTTATTGGCTTCCTCCCCATGGTTTTCTCAGCCTCCTTTCTTACAGAACCCAGGACCTCCAGCCCAGGCAAGGTACCACACACAATGAGCTGGGCCCTCTCCCATCAATCACTAATTTAAAAAATGCCTTACCACACAATACCTTTACTTTATACCATCTGCATTTGATCTCCCCTCATTTGAAAGTTTGCCCTTATCTTACTATTTTCCTGACTTCTATGGGTGAACACACAAATCTAAATATTAAAACTAGCACCTACATATGAGAGACAACAGGTATCTTTTTGGGTCTGGGTTACTTCACTCAGAATACATTATTTTTGAAACAGGGTATCATGTAGCCCTGGCTGGCCACCAACTCATTGTACAGATAAGGGTGTTGAATCTCTGATCCTACCTTCACCTCCCAAAGTGCTGAGGTTACAGCCATGTACCACTGTGTCCAGTTTTTATGCCTCGTGAATGCAATCCAGGGCCACTTGCATGCTGGGCAAGTGCTACATCTCCAGCCCTGATTTTGCCAACCCTTGAAGTTGATGCCTAGCCTAAGTGATGATGGGGTTTTAATTGTACTCTTTTACTTTTTGAAGATTTCTTTATGTTGGTTTTATGTGTATAAGTGTTTAGCTTGGGTGTTTGCCTGTGGACCACATATGTGTCCTGCTGGAAGAAGCCAGAAGGGGGCATCAGATCCTCCGGGACTGGAGCTATGGATATCTGTGGGCTGCCATGGCAGCTATTGGGCGCTGAACCAGGGTTCTTTGTAAGAGTAACAAGTTCTTTTTACCATTGACCCATCTCTCCAACCCTAATTCTTCTTCACATAAGTAACTACTGGGACATGGTTTATTACAAAAAGCATCCTGAGCTCCTCTCCTTCCTATCTTAATGTGGGTGCTGCCTGATGCAATGTTTTCAGGTGCTCAAGTCCACAGTTCAGCCTGGCCATTGCCCCCATCTTTCATTTGCATCTTGTCAACCATAGTCCAGAGTGTCCACTAGGTGGCGAGCTCATTCTGGCAGCTGGGCCCTGTGTGTGGTGAGTGACACACTCATGAGAGTGGTTGGACAGGGTGACCAGTGTGAAGCCAGCCTCATCTATGGTGTCCCTGGTCCATCTCTAGGAATCAGGAAGTGTCCACTGGCTCCGCCTGACCTCACTATTCTAAACACAGATTAACCATAAAAAGCAGGGCATGGTGATTCCCTCGCCATCATCATCTGATGACTGAGATACTAGCAAGTGACTAGCTGGTGGGTATGTATACAGAATGGATATGATGGTCAAGGAGCTGGCTCATGCTCTAAGATAGCTAATGGGAGAGTATAAGTAAGGAATCATGTGGGCTTGGCTGCAGCTACAGCAGGCCATCTGAAAACTGCAGCTTGCATTTGGTCAGACGCTGAAACATAGACACTGTAAACTTCCATTAAGACCTCATTAATAGGAAAAAAGTCCTCATTAATAGTGTCACCCCTTCTCTACTCATTGGTGGCATGTTCAATGTCTGATTCTTTTTATTTTTTACAACCATAAATGCTTTATGGAGTGATATATGTACACCGCCAGCATTCTATGTAGATAAATCAAATCTTGATAAAAATAGTGAAAACCGATGTTGAAACATTACAAAATAGAAATGCTTTTGCATCGACAAAATAGAAGGAAATTAAAGCATTAAGCGGGTAGGCTTAACACACCACAGATTTAAAATACTACAAGGATTGACTCTTTCACAAACAAAATCTAATAAACCGTTTGTGAGTGGTGGCCTGAATTTCATCACAAACCAAAAACGTAGACACGTTCACAGTCTAGTTTGCCAATCTAACGTAAAGTCTGGATTTCAGGCAGTGTCTAAGTGCCCAGCGGAAAGAAACCAAATTTCAACTCCCACTTGCATGAGTGACCCTGTCCAAAAGAGTGGGTCCGTGTCTGTACAATGACCCCACTTCCATTTGCTGATCTCCTTCTAAGAGTCAGTCATTTTTCAGATGATCCCCGAGGTACCTACAGATGGAAAGGTGGACAACATCGGAGGCTTTGTTTCCACAATCCAAGTTGCCAGTGAGTCTTCCAGGAGATTCTGCAGAGTCAGGTCATCTGTCATTGCCACAGAGTCAAGGCTCTGAGGTGGAGTCCCTTGGGAGAGGAAGATGGTTTGGCACTCAGGTGGATTGAAGACATGCTTGTTTCTCTGCTCTGCTCAGGCCCCGGAAGCTTCCTTTCATCCAGAGAAGTATTGAAATATTCAGGCCAGAGTGGGCTGGTCACTTGGCTACTTGTCCTTGGTCTTGGGAGAGGAGAGGAAAGGAGGTGGGTGCTGGCATAGGGCCATGTTGGAGTGGGCATGGAGCTAGTTGTATCTGGATAGCCAGGCCTGTGCAGCCAAGATAGAATTGACTATGTAAAGTGCCCAGTGCAGTATGGCCCTGGCATGTGACAAGCCCTGGCATGCGAGCCAGGCGCGCTATGACACAGTAGGCTCTGTGTTGCTCGAGGGCACACACAGGAATGCCCCTCTGGGGGCTTGCTGATCTTTCGGGGCCACCTCCAAGGCACCCATGTTGGTGTTGACTCCAGACAGCAGTGAGAGCGCCCTGGATGAGTGGGCTTCTGGAGAATGATGTCTACGCCTCTTGGGAAAGTTGTATGGCCCAGCGAGGATGTTTCCAGAGCATCTGTGTTTGATAGTCCTCACAGGAGATCTTAGGTGGGGCCTTCTGTCCTTGACACAACGTTTTGTGTGCTGGGACTCTCTTGCCCAGTGTTGTTTTGCTCGGGTAGACTCAGGTATGTCCTTTCCTCTCTCTCTGGCAGGAGGTGGGCTCACCCTCCTCTTCTCTTCAAGGTGGCTCCTTCCATTGGGGCATCTGCAGGAGGAGCCACCTAAGCTATGCAGATCCATTCTTGGTCTCCCAACTCCCCTGCTGGTGGGCAGAAATTAAAAGTCTGCCTACAGTAGCTCTGTAGTAGAGTTTGAGATTAGGGATGCTGGATATTTTCAGCAGTTCTTTTATTGTACAGGATAGTTTTAGCTATCCTGGGTTTTTTGTTTTTTATATGAAGTTGAGTATAATTCTTTCAAGGTCTGTAAAGAACTGTGTTTGAATTTTGATAGTGATTGCATGGAATCTGTAGATTGCTTTTGGTAAGTTGGCCATTTTTTTTGTGTTAACCGTACAGATCCATGAGCATGGGAGACTCTTTACATCTTCTGATATCTTCTCCAATTTCTTTTCACGAAAACTTGAAGTTCTTGTCATGCAGGTCTTTCACTTGCTAGGTTAGAGTTACCACAAGATATTTTAGATTATTTGTGGCTATTGTGAAGGCTATTGTTTCCCTGATTTCTTTCTAAGCTTTTTTTTTTTTTTTATCATTTGTATATAAGAAGGCTACCGTGGTTTTTTTTTTTTTTTTTTTTTTTTTTGGAGTTAATCTTGTATGCAGATATTTTGTTAAAGGTGTTTATCAGCTGTAGGAGTTTCTTAACCCAATTAATGTGTGGCATTCAATATGTGAATTTAGCTTTAGTAGTGTTTCTTTTACAAATGTGGGTGCCCTTATATTTGGGGCTTAGATATTCAGAATTGAGACTTCATCTTAGTGGGTTTTTCCTTTGATTAATATGAAATATCCTTCTCCATTTCTTTTGATTAATTTTAGTTTGAAATCTACTTTGTTAGATATTAGGATAGCTATATCAGCTTGTTTCTTTCGTCCATTTGATTGGAAAACCTTTTCCCTACCTTTTTCTTTCAGGTAACATCTGTCTTTGGTGTTGAGGTGTGTTTTCCATATGTAGCAGAAGGATGGATCCTGTTTTCATATCCATTCTGTTAACATTGTTGATGAATTCTAATTCTAATTGTATTCTAATTGAAGAATTGTGTCCTTTGAAATTGAGAGATATTAATGACCAGTTATTGTTAATTCCTGCTTTTTGTTTGTGTGTATTTCTCCCTGGTGTGGGTTTATCTATTGACTGTGGTTTTGTTGGTGTAGCTAATTTCCTTGGGTTGGAATTTTCCTCCTAGTAACTCTGTAGATCTGGGTTTGTGGATAGGATTGATTAAATTGACTTTGTCATGAAATATCTTGTTTTCTCCATCTATGGTGATTGAAAGTTCTGCTGAGTAGCTAAGACTCCTAGCAATGGTGGAGAAGGTACCTGAACTAGCCTTCCCCTGTACTCAGATTGGTGATTACCCTAATTGTCATCATGGAGTCTACATCCAGTGACTGATGGAAACAGATGCAAAAACCTATATCCAAGCCTTTGGCAGAACTTCTAGAGTTCAGTTGAAGAGAGAGGGGAGGAACTAGAGGAGCAAAGGGGAGTCAAGATCATGATAGGAAAAACCAAAGATAGCTGACCTAAGCTAGTGGGAGTTCATAGACTCTGTACTGACACCTGGGGAGCCTGCATGGGCCTGAACCTCTGAATGTGGGTGACAGTTGTGTGGATTGATCTGTTTGTGGGACCTGGACCTATCCTGGGTACATGAACGGGTATTTTTGAACCCTTTCCTTCTGGTGGGATGACTTACTCAGGCTTGATGTAGTGGGGAGGGGCTTAGTCCTGCCTCAAATTGGTATGCCAGCTGGTGTTGACTACTCAAGGGAGGCCTTACTTCCTTTGGGTGTGGAGTGGAATAGGGAGGTGGTAGGGGAGGAATGGGACAAGTGGAGGTAGGGGGAACAGTGGTTGGTATGTAAAATAAAAAAAAATAAATAAGAAAAGTTTTGCAGGGTCTAGTAGTCTGGGCTGGCATCCATGGTCTGCAAAATGTCTATCTAGGACCTTCTCGTTTTTAGTCTTCATTGAGAAATCAGATGTAATTCTGATAGGTCTGCTTTTATATGTTACTTGGCCCTTTTCCTTTGCAGCTTTTAATATTCTTTCTTTATTCTGTGTGTTTAATGTTCTGATTATTATGTAGCAAGGGGACTTTTTCTGGTCCAATCTATTTGGTTTTCTGTAAGCTTCTTGTACATTTATAGGTATGATCTTCTTTAGGTTGGGACAATTTTCTTCTATGGTTTTGTTGAATATGTTTTCTGGGCCTTTGAGCTGGGTTTCTTCCAATTCTTCTATTCCTATTAGTCTTAGGTTTAGTCTTTTCATAGGGTGCCATATTTTGTAGATGTTTTGCGTTATGAATTTTTTAGATTGAATGTTTTCTTTGACCAATGAATTAAATTCCTCTATCATATCTTCAGTGCCTGAGGTTCTCTCTTCCATCTCATGTATTCTCTTGGTGAGTCTTTCTTCTATAGTTCCTGTTCACTTATTCATGTTTTCCATTTCCAGAATTCCCTCAGTTGGTGTGTGTATGTTTTTATTGCTTCGATTTCCATTTTCTGGTCTTGAAAAGTTTCATTTTTTTTCCTGTTATGTGTTTGTTTTTTCTCAATTTTCTTAACATTTTTTAAGAGATTTATTGATTTTCTCCAATTTTTTAAATAGTCTTTCCCTCTATTTCTTTAAGGTATTTTTTTTTTCATTTTCTTTTGAAGGACCTCAGTCATCTTCATAAAGTTATTTCAAAGGTCATTTTTCTTGTGTTTCATCTGTGCTGGAATGTTCAGGTCTTGCTGTCATAGGATAGTTGGGTTCTGATGGAGACATACTGAATTTTTTGTTATTGTTTGTGTTTTTATGCTGGCATTTAGACATCTAGACTTGGGGTGATCATGGTTCTAGGCCTTTATTCCTGTTACTCTTTGTTGGATGGGTGTTTTGTTCCTTGGTTTCTATTTCCTCTCTGGTCTTCTGTCCTGAGTTGCCATGGGTTCTGGTGACTGCTGAGTCTTCAGGTCCAGTAGGGTGTCTCTTAGTTTTGGGGGCCTTGAGTCCCTTGTTCCAGTCTGGCTTCTTGTAAAGATGAAGTCTTTTTGGATCTCTACAATGAGCTTGGTCTCTAGTAAAGCCTAAGTCACATTCTGGGGTACCTAGGCCAGCCTGGCCTGTGGTAGAGGTCCTGGGGATCTTCTTTTAGATGGTGTGGACTGTGTGTGAGCCTATGGTGTCTATTCTTACAACTGCTGTGGACTGTGTCTGGGTTTATGGAGTCTGCTGGAGTTCTGTTCTGGCTTGTGTGGCCTGGGCCCATTCTGGCTGGTATTGTCTGTGCCTCAGTGTTAGAAGTCTGCTGGGATTGTGGTGGGGTCCCAGTAATATAAGGGCCAGGGATGAGCTGTGATGGCATTACGCTGGGGAAAGTTCATGGTGGAGAGAATAGGGGGTGCTGTGGATATCGGTCTGTGTAAATAAAGTTCTGATTGACCAGTGGCCAGGCAGGAAGTATAGGCAGGACAAGAGAGTAGAGAATTCTGGGAAGTAGAAGACTGGAGAGAGACACTGCCAGCTGCTGCCATGGAAAGCAACATGTAAAGACACTGGTAAGCCACAAGCCATGTGGCAAAGTATAGACTAACAGAAATGGGTTAATTTAAGATAGAAAAGGTAGATAACAAGCAGCCTGCCATGGCCATACAGTTTGTAAACAATGTAAGTTTCTGTGTGCTTTCTTGGTTGGGTCTGAGCGACTATGGGACTGGTGGGTAAGAGAGATTTGTCCTGACTGTGGGCCAGGCAGGAAAACTCTAACTACAAATGGCTTCCAACGTGTTGGCAAGAGTTTCTACCTAAAACCTGAGAAAAAAGATTCTAAGACGGAGCTAAAAACAGCTTCCTAGTTGTCTCCCTCAAGTTAGCGGTAGCCTGCCGGTTTGAGCTACTATGGCGGGTTTCTGGCTTGTGCGTTTGACCTGCAGTGTGGCAGGAATGAGGAGTCTACAAGCAACACTTTGCTCTGCTGCATTGTGGATTTAGCCTTTGCAAGTTAAAAACAAAAACAAAAACAAAAAAGGGTTTCTGGGCTATGTACTGCTTTGATAGAACTGCTTCTGATAGTTGATGGTACACATGGCTCCAGACCCAGAGCTGGCAGTAAACTGTTCCGCCGCCATGTTGGGAAGCAGAGGTGGGCAGAGCCAGCAGCCACAGCAGCGTTTCAGTCTTACAAAGATGGATATTACACAGAGAATCTGGCTTATGTTGTCTTTGGGATTTTTAACTACAGAAAAAGATTTGATCATAAAAGCTGCTGAGTTAAACAAATATGTAAATTTTAAAGGTGCCTTGACTTCAAAATTTGTATGTAAGGATATGTTGCTTTGGAAAGGAGTGTCTGCTTTTGTTTCCACAGAAAGCCAGAGGCTATGGATTTGTTCCAGATTAAGCTACATCAGTTTTGATCAGCCAAGACCACCTGAAAGGTCTCCGATGACACCATGGCCCAGATGATCCAACATCCAGAATGCTTTCAAGGCAACTGGCTCAGAGGTTCACCCTAATGGACTACTCCATAATCCTAAAATTTTCTTTGTGTCCCCATAAGATACAGCGCCCCCCCTCCAGCAGGAAGTAGTAAGAGAAACTACGCCCACATTCCCAAAACTATCAAGCTGGCTTTGGAGATGGAATTGGCTCATTCCTTCTCTAAACCCAGACATATTGCTAAAAGAAAAGGTTAAGAGATTCTTGTGTCCCAAATCAGAAGAGCCCTCTGGTGTGGGACAGAGAAAAGCCAATATTTTTCTTTAAAGTAGATTGATTATAAACACACTCTCTTTCTAAAGAAAAAAGGGGAGATGATATAGATATAATAGGATGAAAGGGTAGATTAATGAACTTACTTCTAAAGAGCAACAACTTGTTTAAAATGTTTTACATTAGTATAGATTTTAGTCTATTGATATAAACTTAAAGTTAATTTTGTTATGCTATGTATATATTTCTACTCGTGTTTAAGGTATTATATTTGTATAGCTCATTTAAAATTGTAATGGATAATTAAAAGTAGATTCATAATTAATCATCAGTGATAATCATACTCATAGCCATGTTAGTTAAGTTTTCTGAGTATACATAGAGATATTTCAGACAGATAGATATCTTCAAATACTTCAAAGACCTTCAGAATATGGCATTTAAAATATTTTTAAAATTTAGACTTTCTGGACAGTGAGACATGTCTGCTCCTGGCAACACCGATTTACTTCAGAGACGAAGATGGGCATTGAAGACACTTCATATCTTATCTTCACCTTGGCAAAAATAGCATTTGGGCAGGAAACTGTTCTTGCCTGGACTGCTTGATCGACTGGACATGCAGGACCCATAGAAAGGTGACCACTAAACTTTGCTTGACAAAATGGTCCTTCAGGCTCCTGCTTCACAGAGGAAACTGCCAGACATTCTACAGGACACTGAGAAAAGTGATCGAGAGACTCTGGCCCTGTGGGCTGAAGACAAATGCCCCAACTTTCCAAAGGAACATTAGGTGATTGTCCAGGCTGCCAGCTGTCTCTGTCTACTCTTGCTAGACTCATGAAAAATGCTTACATCCTTCTCCCAGTTCTCAGGTAATATTATATCCTTCTGAGTTCTTTGATGTGGTTGAAGACTAGATAATTATAATTTCCTCAGTTATGATAAAAGATAAGTTAGATATAAAACCTTAGACTCACAAATATAAGATAGATAGGATATCTTCTTTAATATTGTAACTGTAATTCTTGCTTGATAATTGTTTTGTTATATGTAATTGTACTATATAAATGTCAAAACCTTCTTTAAAAAAAAAAAAGAAAAGGGGAAGTGCTGTGGATATCGGTCTGTGTAAATAAAGTTCTGATTGGCCAGTGGCCAGGCAGGAAGTATAGGCAGGACAAGAGAGTAGAGAATTCTGGGAAGTAGAAGACTGGAGAGAGACACTGCCAGCTGCTGCCATGGAAAGCAACATGTAAAGACACTGGTAAGCCACAAGCCATGTGGCAAAGTATAGACTAACAGAAATGGGTTAATTTAAGATAGAAAAGGTAGATAACAAGCAGCCCGCCATGGCCATACAGTTTGTAAACAGTGTAAGTTTCTGTGTGCTTTCTTGGTTAGGTCTGAGTGCCTATGGGACTGGCGGGTAAGAGAGATTTGTCCTGACTGTGGGCCAGGCAGGAAAACTCTAACTACAAGGGGGTACAGTTCTGCTGCTAGGCAGTTCACTTGCCTGTTCTGGCTCGTGCGGCCTAAGCCTGCTTGGTGGAAGTCTTCTGAGGTTGGGAGGAGGGCCCAGGCACGGAGCTGGGCATTAGCTGGGAGGGTATAGTTTTGGGGACTAGTCAAGGAGGACATGTGGGGGTGCAGCTCCCCTGGTAAGTGTGTCACCCACCTGTTTTGGATGGGGTGTTCTATGCCTCAGTGGTGGAAGTCTGCTGGGATTGGGGGATGGATTCTAGTGGTAGCAGGGTCAGGGATGAGCTGGGATGGAATTGGGCTGGGAAAGGGTTGTAGGGGACAGAATGGGGGGAATCACTTCTCTCTCTCTCTCTCTCTCTCTCTCTCTCTCTCTCTCTCTCTCTCGGTTTTTGAGACAAGGTTTCTCTGTGTAGTCCTGGAACTCTGTAGCCCAGGATGGCCTCAAACTCGCAGAGATCTGCCTGGCTCTGCCTCCTGAGTGCTGGGATTAAAGCCATGCACTGCCACTGCTCTGTCACTTTACTCTCTCTTTAAAGATTTTACTTTATTAATTTAAAACTATTTTTTCTATGACTGTCTATACCCATTTCTTCAACATCTAAGCATATTTTCAAACATATTGTATCTGTGAAGAGGTTTTCTCAGTCTGGACCTAGCTTTTGTGTGCCTGTAGTCTTCTCTGACCATGTGACCAAGCCTTGAATTGTCAGGTACAAGTCTGTGCACATGGCACTGGTGGCTGGCTCCACTCCACTGGGGTCAGTGCAGCAGGCTAACCCACTGGTTCTCAGCTTCACCACTGTTTGCCCTTCCATGAGAGCTTAGCCTCATGCCATTGGGCATCAGTCAGGAGCTGCATTTTCCTGCCCCAACTCTGGGAATTTGGTGGGCTGAGCAGAGGCAGGTTGCTCTATCTAGTGGCTATTCAAGTGATTGGCTACACAGCAAATCCTCTTAAAGGAGCCACACTTCTGTGTGCAGTGAATACTGAGCTTGCTTGAGAGATGGTGGTTACTAAGATGCTGTGTCTGCCTCTGTGTTTTGAACTTCCCCCTCCCCAGATTTCTCATGCACTCTGTGGATATATGTGGTGCATGCCGGGCATCAATTGTAGTTGGACTTTCTTTGGACCTCTAGTTCCCAAATAATGACATGGAGACTTCTTATTAATTATGAAGGCCTGACCTTTGCCTAGGCTTGTTCCCATCTAGCTCTTATAACTTAAATTAACCTGTTTATATTAATCTTCAGTCTGCCACATGGCTTGTTACCTCTCCTCCATAGTGTACATCTGACTTGCTCTGCATCTCATTAGCTAAATCTGTGCATCTGAGATTCTTCCCAAGTTTCTCTCTCTCCCCAGAAGTTATGCATATTTTCTCCTGTCTAGCTATTGGCCATTCAGCTATTTATTAAACTAATCAGAAGGTGTGTTAGGCAGAGACATATCTTCACAGTGTACAGCAAGATTATCCCATAGAAAGCTAGGAATAATGAGAGAACAAGAAATAGCGCCATGGGAATGATCATGAATGGAGGGAGACCTAGCAGCCTCTTCTGAGAACAGTCTCCAGTTCTGGGCAGTATAGTTGAGCTGTCTCCTCCCAATCCCATGCACATAGGAAAGGTCTGATCTTTTATAACCATATAGGGACAGAGGGAAGTTTCACACCATGTTTTTAGTACATCATAGTATAAGTGACAAGGAACATGGAGGAGCCAGGTGCCAAAACCTGAGAGTGTGTGAGTCACAGTACAGACAGCTCCTCTAATGTGTCCTAGAGTGAGCTGCAGGAGATGTGACCTGACTATGAGATGTGACCTGACAAAGGCTGTGGGAATCTGGCCTCAAGGTGCAGATCTGTGTCCTAACACAAAGATGAAAAAATAATGACAGTGGAGGAGAATGGCTGGATTCTACTAAGATAAAAGTTTGAGAAGGTACTCAGGATTTGTTCCTGAGGGAAGTGTGGGTGGGGGCATTGGGCACAGAGACTCAGTTGTAGGAAGTTCTAAGTGAACAGGAAATGGTAAGGGGAGGGGAAAGCCAGATTGTTCCCATCTCAAAATTAATCGCCATTGTCCAGTATATTCCGAAAAACTTATATTCCCAACTATAATGGGCGGCTTTCCAAATGAAAATCAGATCATGGTTTGCTACTGAGATTGCTCAGTGGTAAAAGAACTTTCTGCTGTAACATGAATCCTCATTGGTCTTATCTTTACAACCTGGAGTCAGATATAAAGTGAAAGCTGCAAGATCAGAAAAGCAGAGCAGCCAGCCACTACTTCATATCTCTACAAAATCCTCAGCTGAAAGGGGGCTGACTTCTGTCTCCTCCTGCCTTGTATTCCTTTTCTCCTTCCAGTCATATCACCTCCTATCTCAACCCCCCTAGTGCTGGGATTAAAGGTGTGTGTGCCCCCCAAAGGCATGAGATCCCAATTGCTGGGATTAAAGGTGTGTGCCACCACTGCCTGGCACTGTTTCCCTTTTAGACTAGATCAATCTTGTGTCGTCCATTGTAGCCTTGAACTCACAGAGATCCATCTGCCTCTGCCTTACAAATGCTGGGATTAAAACTGTGAGCCACCACTGTTTGAGCTCTATGGCTAACTAGTGGCTTAGCTCTGCACTCTGATCTTCTGGCAAGCTTTATTTGTTAGATCACAAACAAAATATCACCACATGTTGCTAAGGCTGATTCAGAGTTCAATGCCTAGATCTCACATGGTGGAAGGAGACAACCAATTCCCTTACATGCTCTAATCTTCATATCTGTGCAGTAGTACTTTCCCATTCATACACTGATGTATGCATGAATAAACACACACATACTCTTCTCTTTCTCTCTCACATACACATACATAAAATTGATTGACCTGTCCTGCATGTCAGGTTATTAGATCGGACCCGAGGAGGCACCACCTGAAAGACCAATGGGGGTGAGAGAGGAAGGAGACCAGGCACATACAGAAAGACAGAGTCAGTCTGAGTCACGTCAAGGTCTCATTTATTGCAAAGTGAAGCAAGCTTATATACTGGTGGATATGAGGGGAAGGGAGGGAGATGAAAAAAATTGTTAGAAAAGGGTTCAGGACGAGGTCTCTTTGGTCCAGTGCTCAAGCAACCGATCAATCAATTAGAAAAGGTTTAGAGAGAGGTCTCTTTGGTCCGATGCTTTGAACAATTGATCAATCAAACATACTCTAGGAAGTTTAATCTAAAAGCACACTTTGTGGTTTTTCTGGGAATGATTGTTTTTGCAATTCAATGGGTGCAGTTATGCCAGATCATCCAAGCAAGAATAGTCAAGGCACAGCTAGCCAATTTTTGGTTCCCAACAATTACCCCTTTTATCTTTAAAATGGCCAAAGCAGGCTTTGGTCATGACTCGAGAGGGCCCCTGTCTTTGGCTATATGTGTTGTGTCCTGTGTCTGGCAATGTGCCATGTTGAGCTGGTCTTGATGACCTCTGTACGTTGTGCCCCCAGCACAGGTCCCATATTAATCCCATCACTGAGTACCCTCTAGCCTAAGGGGTTTTTAGGTTTGTAGGGTGCTGAACCTTAGCCTTTCACCCGTTTTGATAGTTTGATCTGGAACTTCTAAATGATGATAGTGTACTGAGACAGTTTTTGATAGAGCCGAATCAATCTGATTTTTTATGAATTGAGTTAATCGTTGAAAAGCCCAAGGACCAAAGGTGAGGAAGAGAAGGAAAATAATCAGAGGGGCCAGGAGGGTGGAGATCAGGGTAGAAAGCCAAGGGGATCCCTTCAACCAGCCCTCAAACCAGTTGTTTTGATTTTCAGAGTCACGCTTTCTTTGGGCCAGCCTTTTTCTTAATTTATCCATAGATTCTCTAACTTTTCCAGTGTGATCAGCATAAAAGCAGCATTCTTCCTTTAAGGCTGCACACAAGCCTCCCTCCTTTAAGAAAAACAAATCTAGACCTCTTCTATTCTGTAGCACAACTTCTGAGAGCGAGGTCAAGAACTTCTCAAGAGCAGAAATAGATTTCTCTATGGCTTCTAAATCGGTAGTCATAGCCATTTGTAGCTGCATAAGGTGGTTGTTCTGTACAAGGGCAGTAGTCCCTGTACTAATTCCTGCAGCAATGCCTCCAATACCTAACAAGAGGGCTATAGTCGTAGACACAGGTTCTCAAGTGTATCTGCCCCTTTGTTCAAAGAACTCCATCACTGAGCTTTCTTCATGATAGATGACACGAGGCCATAGCTGGACCATCACACAAAATTCATGAGAATCATTAAATATCTGAGCAGACACGCAAGGGGTCAATCCTGTGTTGCAGGCCCAGTAGAACCCATAGGGTGCCTCGAGATAGTAGCTCCCTCAGAGTTTGTTTGCAGAGGTGGCTATGGGTTGGTGGGACCTTGCCTAAACAGGAACCTTGTCCAGTGACCTCAGTAAGTGTCAATTTGTGGGGCCTAGTTTGACACTTATTGCTTGGGGAAGTGAGGTCACTGGCAGGGGACTGAAAGGCGATTCCTTCATAATAAGGGGGACTGGAGGTAAGGCAGAGGCAGCAACCCAAGGTTTTGTTTGGAATGTTGGCATTTAGGGCCAGATAAGCTCCCTGGACCAACTCAAGCAATCTATCCCCTGTTCCAAGAGGGGAAAGGGATCTAGTGGTGTTGGGACACATACTCAGGCTGGGTGCCTTGATGGCATAATTAGGGGACTGATTAGAGGTGGGATGTGGTGTGGGGCATGTCCTAGAAGGCACCACTTCAACTTGGAGTCGAATAGTAAAGGTTGTGGCTAGGTCATAGCCTGTTCGGTACAGGCGGAGTCCCCAAGTGAAGGCCTGTGTCCAGTAAACAATCTTACCCCGAGGTGTGAATATAATTTTTAGTTTGTTGCATCGGCCCCCTGGAGTGGCCCATGATCTGCCAGGCCAGTTTAAAGAATCATAGCAGGGTCCGCAGGTCTGTCTATTACACTTGCCTGTACCTAACCTGTCCCGATCCCAAGCCTCGACCTTGATGAGGTCATTTTTTTATAGAGGGAGACCACCAGATGTGACCAGCGCTTTCACACCCCCAGGCAGCACAGAAGCCATCCCCTGGGCCTCCACATTTTTTAACTGGGCTTGGGACGGATCGTGTCTAGGGCAGACATAAAATCTCTGATTTCTGGTACTATGATGTCGCCCCGGAGAAGAACAGCCATACCCCGGGAAGAATGCCTGATCAGAGGGGTCCCAATCTCCCCCCACTATATCACAAAGATCTACATATAGTTCTGGGAACCATGCCCCTTTTGGGAATGTGCTGGAGGAGGTGGAATTGGCAATGGTTCCAGTATTGGGGTTCACAATAAGCCAGGTTTGTTGAACTGAGAGATAAGGGCTGGAGTTGGTGTCAACAGCAGGCATCAGTGCGAGCCACATGATAAGGCAGGTAAGGGCAGAATCCCTCATTCTGTAGGAGGCTTCAACCACACCTGAAGAGAGAGAGAGAGAGAAATCTTTGTCTCAGGATTAAGGCCTGGACATCATAAACAGTGATGATCATTAATCTTCTCCATTGATTTTAGATTGGGTTTTCGGGGCAGTATATGGCTTGACCAGTCTCTCAGGTAGCCAGCGAGACCCATTCTCCTTGGAATCACAGATACATGCAGACCCTTTTCCCCAAATAATAACTGGATCAGGGCCACCCCATTTTCCGGTGATTGGGTCTTTCCAAAGGGCCTGAGCATACCCTTGTTTGGTCTCTGGGTGCCAGTGCCATTCAGCCGCAGATTTTCCAAAAATATCCAATGTCAAAAAATTTAACACAAAAAGGGCATGAGAAAGCAGAGCCTTTTGGTTTCCCTTAAAGGGAAACAGTGTCTCTTGTGAGCTGAGTTTGCTAAGAATATTTTTTAAGGTTTGGTGAGCTCTCTCCACAATACCCTGGCCTTGAGGGTTATAGGGTATTCCGGTGATGTGTTTAATTCCTAATTGTAAACAAAACTGTTTAAATTTATTACTAGTATATCCCGGGCCATTATCAGTTTTTACACATTTTGGCTGACCCAGCACTTTGAAGGCATGTAACATATGATTGATAACATCTCTGGTGGCTTCTCCACTGTGAGCAGAGGCACAAATAAATCCAGAGAAGGTATCTACAGAAACATGTATGAACTTTAATGTACCAAAAGAGGGAACATGGGTGACAACCATCTGCCACATTTGTCCAGGTATAAGCCCTCTGAGGTTTACTCCATAATGGGGTTCAGGTAGGAGCATCAGGCAATTTTTACAGCTTTTTACAATTTCTCTAGCCTGCTCCCTGGTAATTGAGAACCTTTGTCTCAAAGTTTCAGCATTGAGATGATGAAGGCGGTGAGCCTCACGAGCGGCTGCTATCTGGTCATGTTCCAGATGAGAAATTAAGATAGAATGTGTAGCAGAATCAGTAAGCTCATTTCCCTGAGCCAAGGGTCCAGGTGGGCCTGTGTGGGCATGAATATTACCAACATAGAAGGGTAATGACCTCTGTGGGATTAATTTTTGTAATTCAGAAAACATTTGGAAGGTGGAAGTAATAGGTTGAATTACTGGGACCATTTCTAAAGTCTGTAAAGCCCCTACCACTATCGACTGTCTGAATATAAATTAAAGGAGCAATTTTTAAAATCTTTAATGATAACAAGTGCAGCATATAACTCCACCAACTGAGCTGACTTGAAAGGAGTTATCATAACATTCTTTTGGCCATTGAAGACATACGCAGCCCTGCCATTTTTTGACCCATCTATGAAAAGCACAGGGGAATCTGGGATGGGCTCCATTCGGGTATTTTTGAGAAAAACAAAAGAAGAAAGTGAAAAGAATTGTAGGAGTTTATTACTGGGCTTTTGTGTATCAAATTTCCCTATATAGGTACAAACTAGGATGGCCCAATCAGGACTATGGGTGCACAGCCATTCAAGCTGTTCCTTATCTTATGGCATAATAATAACATCAGGGTCTCGCCCAAAGTATCATGTGGAAGTTTTTATCCCCAGCACCATCAATTGGCAAACCAAAGAGGGGTAGGTGGGAAGGATTTTTCTTTTTGCAACAGGAAGGTGTACACAGAGTAAGGGCACAGGTTCTTGCCAGAGCAGGCCCATGGGGGCAAAATCTGTAGAAAAAAATGATCAAACATAAAGGTGAGGTTGGCTCAAAATGTCCTGTGTGTTGTTGGGCGATGGCAGACTCAATTTTTTGTAGTACCTTTTCTGCATCTACAGTAAGATATCTGGGGGACTGAGGATCGGAATCCCCTTTGAGAATATCTTCGAGGGGACGTACTTCTCCCTTGGTTATTTTTAAATAAGGTCGTAGCCAATTGATATCCCCCAGAAGCTTCTGGAAGTCATTAAGACAACGGAGCTTGCCTTTCTTGATCTGAATTTTCTGGGTATAAAGAAGGTCTGGATGTAATTCAAATCCTAAAAACAAGAAGGGGTTTTGGGTCTGTATCTTTTCTGGGGTTATATATAATCCTCGGCTTGAAGTAAAGTAATTATCTATTGGGCTATATATTGTGTTTTTTCTTCAGACTCCCCTGCTATTAACAGATCATCCATATAGTGTATAATATAGGCCTCGGGGTACTGGACCCTCACTGGGTCAATGGATTGAGCTACATATTTTTGACACAATGTGGGTGAATTGGCCATACCTTGGGGCAATACTTTCCACTGAAATCGGGGGTTGGGTCCAACATGATACACAACAGGTATAGAGAAGGCAAATTGTTTGCAATCCAGAGGATGCAGGGGGATAGAGAAAAAGCAATCTTTGATATCTATAACAATCTTAAAATATTTTTTAAGGACGACCACAGGAGATGGCAACCCAGGCTGTAATGCCCCCATGGGGACCATAGTCTTATTTACTTCCCTAAGATCCTGTAATAATCTCCATTTTCCAGTTTTTTTCTTTATTACAAAGATGGGAGTGTTCCATGGAGATGTGGAAGGCTCAAGATGCCCTTGCTCTAATTGTTCCTGCACCAACTGGAGGGCAGCCTGAACCTTTTCCTGAGGCATGGACCACTGGTCTATCCAAACCGGGTCATCAGACTTCCAAGTTATTTTATCGGCTTGGTGTGCAGGAGGAGCAGTGGTCCTTAGGAAAAAAGGTCCATCCCTAATCCCCTTTTGTCCAGCTTGGGGATGGGCATGATGGGCTGAGTTTGTCCCTGTTCAAACTTTCCTAACCCTTTGCCAGGCAGAAAGCCTGTCTTTAGCATCATTTGGGTCACTTTATCATTGGGACTCATCATGATGATCCCCATCTGTGTCATTATATCTTCCCCACAGGTTTATTGGCAACCCTTCAACCACAAAGGGCCTTACTGTTCCAGTATTTCCCCCGGGGTCCTCCCATTTTAGGAATCTAGAGCTTTGTAGTGTATTTTGGATTTGGCCTATCCCCTTTAAATGTGTGGCAGTGGGCTCCAGTGGCCATGAATCAGGCCAATATTTTTTGGCTATGACAGTGGCATCAGCACCTGTGTCCAAAAGGCCCAGAAATTGTTTTCCCTCCAGAGAAAGTTTAATTGTAGGTCAGCTCTCTGTTAATTGTTGGACCCAGAATATGTCTGATGATCCTGGTTCTGAAAGGCCACGAGTTGGACCCTTAGAGGGAAATTGGCCAACCATCGGGAGGAGAGCCTGAGTGATACGTTGGCCCACAGGGATGGTGATAGGACCCCGAGAGGCTAGGACCAGGATTTTTATCTCTCCCTGATAATCAGAATCAACTATGGACGGAATGATAGAGAGTCCTTGCAGCGAGCTGGAAGCTCGACATATAGTGAGAAAGAACATTCCAGGCAGAGGGGGACAAAGGATCCAGGTCTCTATAATCATTCTGCCCTCTCCTTGGGTTACAATCCGGGTGGTGGAGGAACAGAGTTCTGGTCCTGCACTTCCTGGTGTGGCTCGGGATAGGCTTGAGCAAGTTGGGCCAAGGCTGTCTGGGGCAGTGGGGTTCCCTGTCCTTGATTGTTGTTGAAAGGGTTGTTGGGAGTTATATGGGGCTGTGATGGATGGGTGGGGTCTGAAATGGGGCCACAGCCTGTTTCCCGAGATGGCAGATAATGGCTGGCTATTAACATCAGTCTTGGAGCGACAGTCTCTGGACCAATGCCGTCCCCTTTTGCATCTAGGGCAGAGCCCTAGGGTTGGGTTTCTCAGATTATCATTAAAGGAGGGTCCTTTGCCCTGGGTGCCAGGACATTCCCTGGCAAAATGTCCTGGATGCCCACATTTGAAACAGTTTTTGGTTCCATTGTTAGGCCCTCTAGCGGGTGCCTGGAGCATGGCACCTATTGCCATATTGATGGACTTGGAAATTTTATGATCAAATGAGTCTGCATCACTACACAGCTTAATCATGCCATTGAGGTCTATAGCCTTAGATTTGCCCCTCAAGGCCACCCTGCAGGCTGCACTGGCATTCTCTATGGCTAATTGTTTAACCACTATATTTTCTAAACTATCTTCTCCCAGGATTCTTTCAGCAGCTTCTAGCAGCCTGGCAATGAACTGGGCATAAGGTTCACTGTTGCCTTGGACTATTTTAGACACGGAGGTGGTGGCTGCCTCTGTTGCAGGCACGGCTCTCCAGGCTGCCAGCGCTGCTTGGGCCATCTATGCCAGAAGCCCTGCTGGGAGTTTCCATTGTTTTTCCTCTGTGGCATATTTATTTCTCCCTGTAATCTGGTCAGAAGACCATGAAGCCATCTGGGGAATTTTCTTATTTATGATGGCCTGTGTTTCAGCCCTGTCTATAAATTCAGCCTTCCAGGTTAAAAATTGGCTCCCAGTTAGCACTGACTGAACCACCTTATTCCATTCATGAGGCAACAGATTACCCCCTTGCCCCAGCCCTTCAAGAATAGAAATTGTGAAGGGCGCATTAATACCATAATTTTTGACTGCTGAGTGTAAATCCTTTAGATGTTTTATTTTTAGTTTTCTATATATAACTTGGTCAGTGCAGTTGCCCTCTTGTTCCTCCACCGGGTCCTCCTCCTCTCCCCCCGAGGCTGAGGACCTCTGTTCCACAACCTCAGTATCTCTGTCAGCACCCTGAGTGTTGTCTGCCTGTTCCCCTGCATCCTGGGATTGAGTGCCAGAGCAGGTCATTGGGAAAGAGAGGGACACTGCAGTCGGTGCCCTTTTGGTCTTGCCTACTTTTGGTTTAATCTGTGTCTTTGGAGGGCACCAGCCCTCTTGGTCCCCCGCCCTGCTCCTGCGTGGGGGTGTGGGAGGTGGGTCTGTGTGAGGGGGATTTCCAAAGGTGGTGGGAAGGGTGAGTGCGGGAATGGTGATGTCATCTTCTCCTGTAAGGCTGGCCTGTAATTCCTGTATCTGTTGGGTAAGATCTCTCAATTCTCTTTTCATAGAGAGGACATCCATTAAATTGTTGATCTGGTTTAGAAGGGATCCCTTGGTCTCTAAGAGACCCTGCATTCCAGTTATAGTGGGGCCCATTTGTCCTGTCATTGTCTCCCTACAAATGGGAGTGCCTGGTGGTGTTGTGAGTGGGACTGACATAGGCAGGAGGAGAGTGCCAGTGAAGGCTCCTCTCCCCTGTTTGGCAGCTGGCAGAAAAAGGCTTGGGGCTGAGAGAGGGTACGGGGAGCATATCTCTCTCTTTTGTAACATGCTGCTGCTTCTTCCAGGCTGATTTCTGAAGAAGGGTCAAGCCAGTCATCGCCTGCCGCATTCTTATGAATGACAGGGTAAATCTTTTGTAGGATTTGATCTAGGTGGGAGGCTTTAACAAAGGAGGGATTAATTCAGCGTCAGGGATAGGCTCAATAAGGGAGGGGGCACGTGAGGCCTGGGCAGCCTCAGGGCTGCCTGTGATTTCAATGTCCCCTTTAGTCTCAGGCAGAGCGGCTGCGAGGGGTGAAGCAGAGGACTCTGTTTTACTTTTGTTCTTTGGCGGACCAGCCACCATGGCTCCAGACTCATTATCAGGCGTCGGGCAGGAGGAGTCTGAGAGAAAATCCTCCTCAAGGGCTAATAAATGTGAAACACGCCCGTCTTCCTCTGCCTCTTTTAAAATATCTCTGATCACACCATAAAAACTAAAAACGCACCAGGAATATTTTCTCCCTGTTTAAGTAATTTGTTGATGTCTTTTCCAACCTTATTCCAAGTTAGTGGGTGAATCCCTGGGCCATTAACTACCATCCAAGGGCACTTCTCCACAAAACAGAAGAATTTTATCAGATCCTTTTTTTTTAACTCTTAGTCCTCTCTCCCTGAGATTTCCCTTCATTTCCTTAATAAAAAGAACCTCTTTTGATAATCCTTTGCCCATGGCTATGGGACGACTGTGCTTACCTCAAGACTCTCCCACGTTGCACAAGTGATGTGGTCTGGGCGTCTCTACCTTGCGTTGTCTGGAGCTCTGTCTATCCATCCTCCAGTAGGCCACCGTGCCTCGGGCCCCATGTTGGGCACCACTTTTCCCATCCTGCAGGCCAGGTTATTAGGTCGGACCCGAGGAGGCACCACCTGAAAGACCAATGGGGGCAAGAGAGGAAGGAGACCAGGCAAATAAAGAAAGACAGTCAGTCTGAGTCACGTCAAGGTCTCATTTATTGCAAAGTGAAGCAAGCTTATATACTGGTGGATATGAGGGGAAGGGAGGGAGATGAAAAAATTATTAGAAAAGGGTTCAGGATGAGGTCTCTTTGGTCCAGTGCTCAAGCAACCGATCAATCAATTAGAAAAGGGTTAGGGAGAGGTCTCTTTGGTCCGATGCTTTGAACAACTGATCAATCCAACATACTCCAGGAAGTTTTATCTAAAAGTACACTTTGTGGTTTTTCCGGGAATGATTGTTTTTGCAATTCAATGGGTGCAGTTATGCCAGATCATCCAAGCAAGAAGAGTCAAGGCACAGCTATCCAATTTTTGGTTCCCAATAATTAATACGTAAGTGTAAATTTAAAAAAAAATCAAGTTATGGTGCTGGGCTATTTTCTTATCTGCCAAAATGAGAGCCTCTAATTCATTCATTCATTCATCCATACATACATCAACAGGTGTCTGAGATGTTTACATGCACTAGGACATTCAAGAAGAGCAGGAGGGTTCCTGAACCTCTAAAAGCCCTACTTGCAATCGACCAGAAGGCAGACCACCATCTAGAAGGTAAAATCAGGGGTTGACTAAAGCCACAAAGGGAACAGAGCAAGAGAATGAGAAAGGAGGGCTAGAGAGATTGCTCAGTGGTTAATAGCACTTGCAGCTCTTCTATAGGTCCTGAGTTCAGTTCCCAGCACCTATGTTAGGAGGTTTCACAACCTCCTCTAACTCCAGCTTCCTGGGATTCCACACAGTCTGGCCTCAGAAGGCTCTTGAACTCACATGCCACAGAAGCATTCATGATACAGAAGCACACCTACATAAAAGTAAAATAAATCTTGTAAAAACAAATGAGATGGAGAGGACCTAGGAGCTCCAGAGGAAAAGGTTAGGGAAGGCATCTCCCCACCCCACAAAATGCTCTTGAGTGTGAACAGGGATCTGAAGGCAGTCAGGGGTGATCCATTTGAAATCTGAGAGTTCCATACAAGGTAAATGACACGTTCAGGAGCACTAATTAGAAGGAGGCCATGTCATTTAGTCTATGTCTATCAAGTACTATAGATATAGGAGACACACATGAAGGTTGAGGGGTGAAAATACCTACTTAGGACACATGGCTCAGCTTTTCACCTACTGTAAAGAGTCCCAAATTCCTCTCTCCTCCTTTCTAATCTCACTTTTTATTTATTTAAAAAAAGAGTTTTTAAAGATTTAAATGGGAGTTATGCCTCATGTGTGTTTGTGTACCATCTGAATGCAATGCCTTCAGAGTCTAGAAGAGGCATTGGATTTCCTAGAACTGGAGTTACAGGCAGTGGTGAGCCATACTGTGGGTATTGGGAACTAAACTCACATTCTCTGAAAGAGCAGCCAATGCTCTTAACTACTAGTAATCTCTCCAGCTACTAGCCTGAACTTTACACTTGCTGGTCCCCTCCCCATACTGCTCACCTCACTTTTGAATCCTTGTTGCACAATGCAGCTTAAGGTGAGAATATTCTGGTTGTTCTTAATGTGCCAGGGAATGTTAAGACTTTTTATTGACACAAAGGGGTAACTGGTTGATAGTCACGAACTCACAGTTTGAAACAGCCAACAGTCAAAGTGTGCTGGGGACTTCACATAGTGGCAGAGAGACAATGTACACCAGTGGATCTCTAACATTTCAGAGCATCCTCTATTGTATGATATTTGATTTCACTGTGAACCCCGAGATTGAGTTATTTACTGGAAAAACCTGTTTCTAGTTGTGGTGTGGTTCAGTCCTAGCACACACCTTTAATCCAAGAGCTTTCTGCTTAAATATTGTAAACAGGATTAAGTAAAGTCAACTATAGGTCAAGAGGCAGTGCAAGCAACCAGTTGGCAGGAAGTGAACATAGGATTGTTATGAAAAACCAAAGTGAGTAAGGGGGAGTCAGGAGGATGGAGAGAAAGACACATAGGAACTAGAAAGGGAGGGACATTGAGTTTGAGGAGTCTTGTTTGAGATGGTGTAGGAGAATGGGACATTGGCAGAGGAGAAAGGTCATCTGGGTGCTTTCTTGGCCTCTGTGAGCTAGCAGGCATTCACCCAGCATATGGCTCCCCAGTATTTATTTATTTATTTATTTATTTATTTATTTGCTTATTTAAAAAATTTTCCATTAATTTTACATGCCAATCAAAGATCCTCCTTTTTCATCCTCCTACCCCCAGCCTCCCCCTCCCAAACCACCCCCATTCTCCCCTACAAGAAGCCAAGGCCTCCCATGGGGAAGCACATCCAGTAAGGCAAGACTAAGCCCTTCCCCTTGCCTCAAGACTGCACAAGGTGTCCCATCACAGGTAGTGGGCTCCAAAAAGCTTGCTCATGCATCAGGGATGGATTCTGACCCGGCTGCCCAGGGCTCCCAAGTCTTTATTGGTAAAATCAAACAATTCAGATTTTATTAAAAATAACATTTGGTGCTTCAATGTGTGGCATGACTACACAGAGAGAAATCACACCAGCTATGAAGAAACTAAGGAGCCATAAGATTTGGTAAGGCACCTGGAAAGTCCCCAAGTAGAAAATAAACTAATATTAAAAGGAAGATTCTTTCCCACATTAAGGATGGGAAATATCATAATACAGGGCATTAGGATCCTGAATAGTGCTACTTTAGATGGCTTGAAATTAGAACCAGAAAATGAAAAGATAAATGACTTAATTGAGATTGACATAATACTGATTATAATTACTATCAGACTGCATATATATATATATATATATATATATATATATAGAGAGAGAGAGAGAGAGAGAGAGAGAGAGAGTTGAGGACTGAACCCAGGCCCTTGATAAGATACAGGACTTAGAAAGACTTATCAGTAAAAATAAGAAAAATATTCAGGTACAGATAGAGGAATTTAGACAAGAACCTACCATACAACTGTATAATGAACCTAAAGAGGGGAGGTCCAAGGTTGTTAGAAAACCAACCGTAGATTATCTGGTTACTATACAAGAACCGTCAGCAGATGATAGGCAACCCCAAGATTGTGATGTTAAATGGAATGCTATAGAAATATTAGATTTGAGGAGATTTAAAGAAGCAGTTCATTTCATAAGGTATGCATTCACCCTATGTGAAGCAGACATTAAATTCATGGGCAACTCAGAACAGAATTGTCCTCCAAATGGGAAAGATTTGGCAACAGCAATATTGGAAGCTGGTCCTCAGTTACAATGATGAATATGATGGAAAAAGAAAGTTCTATTTCATACAACCATTAAATAGGGATAGAGGTATTAATATTTCCAAGATCAGTTTCTAGGTGAAGGTTAATCTGCTGAGCTACAAAGGCAGCTTGAATTTGATGATCACACCTTGGTGCTATGTCATTTAGCAGCTTTAAAGGCTTGGCACAAGTTTGAAGAATTAGGAAAGAGGTCTGGATCATTAATTAAAATTATACAAGGCCCCAAAGAAGCCTTCACTGAATTTTTGCAAATATTGTCTTCAGCTGTAATAGAATATCAGGTCTAGAAGTCAGAAAAATATTAATTGAATCTTTGGCCTTTAAAAATGCAAAAGGGTTATTAGGCCTTTAAAGGCAAGATCAGCAACAGTAGATGAATGGATTAGAAATATGGTTGATATTGGATCTCACATTTGTGATGCTACTCTGATAGGAGAAATAATTTCCAAAAGTTTTAGGAAAATCAAAATGTCAGATATTTTAATAGTGGTAAGCAATGTCATTTGAAAATAGATTGTAGGCAAGGTGTTCCTAGAAACAATGATTTTCTTCCTAGAGATAATCCAAAAAGAAGGCCCCAGCCTTCTGGAGTATGTAGAAGGTGTGGCAAAGACTGATGTTGGACTCATGACTGCAGATCAACAAGGGACAGACAAAGTAACCCATTGCCATTAGAAAATTCACCAATGGGGTCCACTGCAGGCCCAGATATTTGATTCGTTCATTCACTGTCTGCATTGGAGGAACTGCTCCACAGAGCAAAAGACTTAATTCTTCTGGTTAAAAACAAAACTGGTTGGATGTAATCAAGGAAAGAACTTCTTCAGTAGATAAGACAAAAAATTAAGGAGAGACCAGAAAACAAGTATTTTGGAAAACTGCTGTAAATTACCAGATACCAAAGCTAAAAATACAAATAATAGCCTTGAAATCGAAGGTTTAGTAGACACAGGACCCGATGAAATAACAATTTCACCAAAATTAGCATCCAAATTGGGTTCTTTAGGAGGTAAATATTCGGCTTCTAGAGATTAAAATGTTATCTCATGTAAAGCAAAGTACAAGATGGGTCTAGTGTGCAGGGCCAAAAGGACAGAAAGGAAAATTAAAGCCATATGAGCCTAACATAGTAATGAATTTATGGGGACCTGAATAGTTGCAATGGAAAACACAGATTAGCATTCTTCCAATCTCAGAAACAAACCATAAAATAAAGAATATTTCTGAGAAAAATATTAAAATGTATTATTAAGAACAGTCACTGACTGTTCAGGTTGTGTATAATCAGGAACCACAACAGCTGTTGGTTTTTCAAAGGTACCAATTGCCCTACCATTAAAATGGCTAACTGACAAACTTGTGTGGGTGGAACAATGGCCTTTGACATCAAAAAAATTATAGGCCCAAGGACAGCTGGTGCAGGAGCAGATATATGCTCAACACATTGAAGTATCAACCAATCTTAGAATTCTCCTATACTTGTCATTAAAAAGAAATCTGGGGTGCTAGGGAGATGGCTCAGAGGTTAAGAGCACTGGCTGCTCTACCAGAGGTCCTGAGTTTAATTCCCAGCAGCCACATGGTGCCTCACAGTTATTTGTAATGAGATCTAGTACCCTATTCTGGTATATAGACTGTATACATAATAAAGAAATCTTTTATTTTTTAATTTTTTAAAGATTTATTTATTTATTATGTATACAGTGTTCTGCCTGCAAGCATCCCTGCAGGCCAGAAGAACGCACCATATCTCATTACAGGTGTTTGTGAGCCACCATGTGGTTGCTCGGAATTGAACTCAGGACCTCTGGAAGAACAGCCTGTGCTCTTAACCTCTGAGCCATCTCTCCAGCCACATAAATCTTAAAAAACAAAAAGAAAGGTTTCTGAATTGAATCTGAAAGGAAAAATGAGACTTCATCAATTAGCAGGAATAGACCCAGCAGAAATTGTGGTACCTTTTAATATTACAGAAATTGCCTCACTATGGTCAGAAAACAAACATTGGCAAAGAACTTGCAGTAATTTTGCGGAGATATTAGCAACAAATATCCCCAAACAAGAGACTCCAGTTTATAAAGAGAACAAAATGGATCCTTCCTCTCATTGTATGGAGAACACCAATTTCTGGTGCCCTCACATTCTAAACTGATGTAAATAAGTCATGTAAGGCAGGTTATAAATCATGAAAAATAAGTAGAGTGGTTCAAAGCCCTTATATTCATTTAAAAAAAACAGAGTTGCATGCAATTCTTATGGTATTATTAGATTTTCCTGAATCTCTTAATATGCTTACTGACTCTCGATATGCAGAAAGAGTTGTTTTACATATTGAAGCTGTTGAACTTTTCCAGATGATTCAAAATTAACTCCACTATTTATTCAACTACAACAAGTAATCAGAAATAGAAATTATCCGTTGTATATATCACATAATAGATCGCATACAGGACTACCAGGCCCTCTAGCATAAAGTAATGATGAAATCGATCAGCTATTAATACAAAATGTGCTAGAAGCCTCAGAATTTAATAAGAAACACTATGTTAACAGCAAAATTTTGAAGAAAGGTTTTTCAATCATTTGGTGACAAGCCAAGGAAATTATATCTACTTGTTCTTTGTGTAACCAAACTCTATCTCCTGTAAGAAGTAATCTAAAGGGTAATCAAAGAAGAGTAATTAGGCAAATGGATGTGTTTCATTTTATAGAGCTTGGAAAATAAAAATATGTCTACCATACCATAGATACATATTCAGGATTTCAATGGACAATTGCTTTGAGGTCTGAAAAGCTGTAATTACACTTTATTGGAAGTTATAGCTATTATGGGGATATCTATATAAATTAAGACTGACAATGTTCCAGCATATGTCTCTAACAATATGAAAAACGTTATTGCATATTACAACATAACACATATTACAGATGTACCACACAGTGCTACAGGACAAGCAATTATAGAAAGATCTAATTGCACTTTAAAAGATATGCTTAATAAACAGAAAAAGGTAATAAAGAATCCCCAGAGATAGATCATACAGTGCTTCTTTAACTTCAAAATTTTAAAATGCTAGTGCGAATGGAATGGAGCTGCAGAGAGAGATACTAGATAATAGGAAAAAAATGCTGAATTAAATCAGCCTGTATATTTTAAATATGTGTTCACCTCAGAATGGAAACCAGGATATTTGAAGAAGTTTTGCTTTGTTACTGCAGGAAAAGAAAAGCTATGAATACCATAAAAATTGAAGAAGATTAGATTAGAACAAGAGGGATTTCTTTATTAGGAATGGCAGTAGTTTATCAAACAGCATGGCCATTCAATCTAAACTAACTTAAAAGATTAACAAATGTCTTTAATTGATCAAGTATAGAAAAATTACTACTGTTATTATTATTAGTAAAAGATAATTCTTTTTCTGTTACCAAAAAAACCATTTTGCCTTAACAAAGATATAACCTGCCAGAAAAGGAACATGGTTTGTAATAGCCACCAATTAAAATATGCTGGGGCCTACACACAGTAGTAGAGAGACAATGTACATCAATGGATCTCTAATGCATTGGAACATCATCCAGATGGACACAAGATATTCATACCCTACAAATATGAAATACTCAGGTTGAAACTGAAGAAACACATGTGTATCACCACATAAACAGACAGTGTTTCTGTGTGGCCTTTGGGTGCTAGATGGGGTTGCTTCCACTATGCCCACACAGGTCTGGACTGTTCCTACTTACTGTCAGTATTTTGAGTCCATATTGGGTTCAATCATTTAGTGCAGGACATACCCAGTGTGGACAAACTGCAATGTTAGAAACTTTTGTCAGAATTAGCCCTGCTGAAAACAGGATGTGTGGTGGAGTAATGCAGCCAAAGGATCAGAACTGGGGCTAGAGAGTTGGCTCAGTGGGTAAGAGAACCAAGGACTCTTCCAGAGGTCCTGTGTTCAATACCCAGTAACCACATGGTGGCTCACAACCATCTGTGATGTGATCTGTTTCCCTCTTCTGGCCCAAAGGGATACATGCAAGCAGAACACTGTATATATAATAAATAAATAAATCTTTAAAAAAAAAAAAAAAAGAAAAGAGTGGTTGGGGATTTAGCTCAGTGGTAGAGCACTTGCCTAGCAAGCACAAGGCCCTGGGTTTGATCCTCAGCTCTGAAAAAAAAAGAAAACAAAAGAAAAAATATTATCCAAACTGGGTGATCCTCTTGCTATAAATCCTCAGACTGAATGGGCTAAGATCCTGTCTTCACCTGCCTTATATTCCCATCTCCACCTACATAGTGCTTGGATTAGAGGTGTGTGCTACCATCGCCTGGCCTCTATGGCTAACTTGTGGCTAGTTCCTCTGATGTCCAAGCAGCCTTTATTTGTCAGAACACAAACAAAACATCAGACATCACTTTGGCCCAGTTTTTCCTTACTATAGTCCCTTCCCTATGTGTTTGGATGGTCATGTATATCCTGTCCCATGATATGTTGGAAGTATGTGATCTGCTTTTCAATTCCAATTTATAAGAGATTATTGTTACGAGATTTCATGAATCTCAGAAGGGACTTTGACCTTTAGACTTTTAAATAAGTATGAGGCAGTTACAGACTATGGGGACTTTTGAAATTAGACTGAATGCATCTTTGCATTATGATATGGCTACAACACTTTGGGTGCCTGGGAATGGAATGTGGTTGTCTGAAGAAAAACAGTTCCCTGCCTGAGGCAATGGGCACTTTTAGAAGGTGTGGCTTTGTTGGAGTATGAGACTTTTGAGGAGGAAGTGTGTAACTGTGGGGGTAGACTTTGAGGTCTCCTATGCTTAAGCCACACTCAAAGTGATTGAGTTCATTACCTATATCCTGTGGATCAAGATCTAGAATTCCCAGCTCTTTCTCCAGCACCTTGCCTACCTGCATGCCACCCTGTTTTCCACCTTGATGATAATATACTAAACCTCTGAAACTTTAAGCTAGCATCAAAAGTTTTCATTTCTAAACTTGCTGAGGTCATGACATTTCTTCACATTAATTGCCATCCTAAATTCCCACCAGGATCTGATGTTCTTCTGAACTCTATTTGTAAGAGGAATACCCAGCACTAATGCATAATTCAATCAAATAAACACCAACCAATTGAATAAAACTGAAAGTTAATAATAAAAAAGTGCTTTCTAGAATATTCTTTATTGTACTTTCAATGTTTGTAAAAACAGAATGGCATAATAGTCTCACAAACATTTTTTTCTTAGTTAGCTATTATTGGCTCACACTTCTAAAGTCTGACTGTAAATGGTTTATTATTTTTATTTATTTTCTTTTTATTAATTTAAAAATTTATTTTATATACTGACCACAATTTCTCCTCCATCATTACCTCCCATTCCCTCTCCCCACCTCCCTTATGCCTACCCTTCCACTCCTCCTCTGCCTCTATTCAGAAAGGGGCAGGCCTTCCATAGAATCAGTAAAGCATGGCACATCAAGTTAAGGCAGGTTCAAGCTACTCCATTTGCATCAAGGTTGGCTGAGGCAACCAACATGGGGAATGAATTCTCAAAAGCCAGCTTAAGTGCCAGTTACAGGTCCTAATCTCAGTGCTAGGAGACCCACAAACAGATCAATCTATACAACTGTCACACACAGGCAGAGGGCTTAGGTTGGTCCAATACACAAATCCAGCACTACAGAAAGCACTAGAAGAAAAAAATCCATCCCAAGGAATTTTGATGCCCCCATGAAAACATAGGCAATAGATAATCCCACACCAACAAATTCTAAAGAAAAGAAACACACAATAATACTACAAAAAATATAACACGAGTTAATAATAACTGGTCATTAATATCCCTTAATATCAATGGACTCAATTCACCTATAAATAGACACAGGCTAACAGAATGGATATGATAACAGAATCCATCCTTCTGCTGCATATAAGAAACACACCTCAACTTCAAAGACAGACACTATTTCAGAGTAAAAGGCTGAGAAAAGTCTTTCCAGGCAAATGGACTTAAGGAGCAAGCTTATGTACCTAACAAAATAGACTTCAAACTAAAATTAATCAAAAGAGATCAAGAAGGACATTACAGGAAAAAATCCATCAGGATGAAGTCAAAATTCTGAATATTTATGCCCCAAATACAATGTTACCCACTTACGCAAAATAAACGTTACTAAAGCTTAAATCACACATCAAACCCCACAACACTAATAGTGGGAGACTTCAGCTACCAACTCTAAACAATGGAAAGGTTTGCCTGACAAAAACTAAACAGAAAACAATGAGAACTAACAGACATTATAATTCAAATGGACTTGATAGATATCTACAGAACTTTCTACCCAAACACAAGAGAATATACCTTCTGCTCGGCACAACATGGAACCTTCTCTAAAATTGACCACATACTTGGTCATAAAGCAAATCTCAACAGATACAAAAAAAAATTGGAATAACCTTCTGTATTTATTGGACCACCATGCCTTCAAGTTAAAATTAAAAAACAGCACAAATTACAGAAAGCCTACAAACTCATGGAACTGAATAATTCTCAACTGAATCACCAGTGCATAGATTTATAATCCCAGCACTCAAGAGGTGGGGTCAAGATTGGAAGCCTAGTGTCATCCTTGGTTTGGGCTCCATGAGATGCTCTCTCAACTAGTAATTGGGTGCAGTGACATACACTTTTAATCCCAGCACTTGGGAGACAGAGGCAGGCAGATCTCTGTGATCTACAGAGTGAGATCCAGGACAGCCAGGACTACACAGAGAAACCCTGTCTCAAAAGACCAAATAAATAAATACATAAAAATAAATAGTAATGAAGTTCCCTTGGGCTCCCCTGATGGTCAGATGAGTGTGCACAGGCACTATACATATGACAAACACATAGGACTGGTTAGTTGCTACTTTGTGGGTTCTAAATCTTAGAACCATCAATAATACTGAATATAAGACTAGATAGAATCTACCTTTTTTAAAAAGAAAAAAAACTCAAAAGGAGACTTATGAGTCAAGTGTGGAGGCACAAACCTATAATCCCAGCACTAGGGTGGTAGAGGCACGTGTTCAAGGCCAGCCTGAGCTACACAGGGAGACCATGTCAAATAGACTATGGTGTCAGATAAAGTTTGGGGTTTTGACTGGTTGGTTGCTTGTTTGTTATTGAGATAGGGTCTCATGTAGCCCAAGCCAAGGATGACTCTAGGCTTCCTCGTATTTAGACTAGGCTGGCCTCGAATTAAGAGATCTGCCTCCCAAGTGCTGGGATTAAAGGTGTGCGACACTATGCTTGGAGTTTTAAGTGGGTTTGGCACTTGGTGGGGAAAAATGACCTAATAATGAAAACGGATAATTGATAGATATTAATATTACTGGTGAAAGATCTCTCTGTCTCTCTGTTTCTCTGTCTCTGTATCTCTCTCTCTCTCTCTCTCTCTCACCACACACACACACACACACACACACACACACACACACACACACACGGAAGTCAGGCACATTTGAAGTGTATTAAAGGGTAGAGGTGCTGAACAGAACTCAGGGGTTGGTTTGCTGTGTCACCCTAAGTGGGGCTCTCTTAGGGCCCCTTTGGTGTGTTGTTAGACTTAGAGATAGCTGTGTGAGATTCAGCTTGGCTGGAGAGGGGACACCAGGGTGGGAAAGGAGCCTGGGAGGCTGTTTGCTCTTCGCGCTCCATCTTCCCTTTGGACTCAGGCCAGCTCTGCCACCCCCTCCCACCGGGAGGCCTCCCTGTCCCCCAGGCAGCATTTCTAGTAGGGAATTGAGCTCCAGATAAGTCCTGGAGAGGACAGAAGGCCTTAGGCACATATCCTGGGAGAGAAGCCTGGAGCAAGGCCCTGCAAGGAGGGCCTCATGGGCTGGGACCAAGACAGGTAAAATTGGGGGCAAGGAGAGGGGATTCAATGGGAGAAGCTGCCGGGGGGCCCAGCGATGTTGCCAGGACCCCAAGCGGAAGCATCCCACATATGACCTGTCATGTGCAATTTCCTTTCCACAGGTCGAGCACTGAGCTGCTGAAGAAGTCGTGGGATGCAGCGCGCAGCCAGCGCAGCCAGGAGACAGAGGTGCTGTACCAGCTGGCACACGCTGCCCTTCGCGCACGGGGTCAGCTCGCATCTGGACAAGGCCTCCATCATGCGCCTCACCATCAGCTACCTGTGCATGCACCGCCTCTGCGCCTCAGGTGAGCCTGGGACGCCCCGCCCCTGCCTCCGCCCACAGTGGAGGCCGGGCTCCTATGAAGCCTTTCCCACCTCTCTGGCCCTGGAATCCCCTCTGAGGACCCGCCCTTCAAGTGCTGGACCAATCGGAGCTCTGGGCTCAGACTCCTTGGGAGGCCCCACCCCTTAGTATGTAAGGGAGGCCCCTGGAGGCCTTAGGCTTGGGCTTTGGGGGAGACTAAAGTCTCTACCCCCTTAATTTTGTGGTTTTTCTCTTTTTGTTTCTTGATTTGGGGGGTTTGGGTTGTTGTTGTTGTTTTCCTTTTTTTTTTTTTTTTTTTTTTTTTCTTTTGAGACAGGATATGTCTGTGTAGCTCTGAATGGCCTTGAACTTGCTATGTAGACCAAGCTAGCCTTGAACTCACAGAGATCTACCTGCCTCTGCTCACCCACCCCCTCCCACCCATTCACCCTGACTTTAAGTGCTGGGATTAAAGGAATGCACTACCTCATTGGCAATTTATGTGTTTGTTTTCTTTTTTCCATACTGGAGGTTGAACCCAAATGAAGGGGTGTGGTACCCAAGCACTCCACCACAAAGTCAAGCCTCCAGGCCCTCACTGGGGAAGTCTATGCTGGTACTCTATCACTGAGCCACACCCCAGCCCCTCACTGGGGGATTCTAGGCAGGGGCTCTACCACTGAGCCACACCCCAGCCCCTCACTGGGGGAATTCTAGGCAGGGGCTCTACCACTGAGCCACACACCCAGCCCCTCACTGGGGGATTCTAGGCAGGGGCTCTACCACTAAGCCACACCCAGCCCCTCACTGGGGGATTCTAGGCAGGGGCTCTACCACTGAGCCACACCCCAGCCCCTCACTGGGGGATTCTAAACAGGGGCTCTACCTTGAGCCACACCTCAGTTCTCTTTTTACTCTTTTGACAAAGGGTCTTACTAGGTTGCTCAACAAGTAAGAACTTGAACTAACTTGGTAGAACAGACAAGACTTGAATTTTTGATCCTTCTGCCTCGGCTTCATGTAGCCAACATACTTAGCCCATCCTCGTCCACCCGAGGAAAAGGCTCCCCAGCCATTATTTTAAAATTCCTAGAAGACTCTCTTCATCCTCTCCCTCTTCTCCTCTAGTTCAATTTCTTATTCTCTTAGCAGCCACCCAAGGAAGCGCTTGCATGCTCTCTCTGTCTGTGTCTCTCTCTGTCTCTCTCTTTCTCTCTCTCTCTCTCTCTCTCTCTCTCTCTCTCTCTCACACACACACACACACACACACACACACACACACACACACACACACTCAGACTTCCTGAAATTGTTTCTAAAACCAAATAGAAAGTTGATAATGTTTCATTACAGAGGGTCTGCACATTAAATTCCCTTGCCTCATAGAATTTGGTGGGGGGGAGTTTACCCCTTTAGAATTCTGTCAGCTTTCCTCTGACTGCCACATGCACAGGAAATAAATGAAACGTAATGGAATTCTGTCTTCTTGAAGCCCCTGACGTTTTAGAATCCTGCCCATCTGTTAGGCCATTCATACCTTCCCGCCAAAAAGTCTAGAAAACTCCATTACAACTCTAGAGTTCCAAGAGCCCCCAGGCCTCTTTGAAGTTCTACTCCTCCAAGAGTTCAGTCTTACAATCTTAGGGGATTCTATGTCCCCTCCAGGAGTGCACATTCCTGCTTCCAAAGTTTAGTGGCCTTGACCTCTTCTTTGGGACTCCATGGCCCTAGGATTTTCTCCTACTCACTCAGGCTTTTCTATGAGTTTATGTGGGTGAGGAAAGATGGAGGGAAACTAGCCAGGGTGGATCCATGACTGACCACAGCTGCCCCATCCTCCCCCTCCCTGCCGGCTTGGGCACCAGGGGAGTGGAACCAGGAACCTTTAGAGTAAACCCTGTATGAGAAAGTTTGTGTTCTTTTTTCTCTTTCATGTAAATGTCTGTACAGTGGACCTCTGTTCCTTCTCCCTGATGCATAACCCCACTTCTGGTACCAATTTCTCTGTGAGTGTGAACTCTCAGAGTCAGACAAGTGACTGCCCCAGAGTCCTAAACTAGAAAGTGATAGAGCCAGCTATCAAAGCCAGCTACAAAAGGTGTTATTGGAAGAGTCCTGTGTCACCCAGATCCCACCCTGGACGCTTTTTCATCTGTGTCCCCTCCTCCTAAACTGAAACAAGTAACAGACTCTTTGACCTGCCCAGGGGGTGTGACTCACCCTTTGCATTTGTGACTCCTGTTTTTATTTCATTTGTTTGTTATTACTCGTAAAAGTTTATCTATTTTATGTGTCTGGGGGAGACTGACTCTGGGGGAGGGTTGTGAGCACACATGGGTACATCATGTGCATGACATGTGGGTCCTGAATATATGTATGTACATTATGTACATTGCAGGTGACCTCAGAGGCTAGAAGGGGACTGGACCACCTAAAACTGGAATTACAGTCAATTGTCAGCCACCTGATATGAGTTCTGGGACCTGAACCCAGGTCTTCTGTAAGAGCAGCAAGTGCTCTTAACCAATAAGCTATCTCTTCTCCGTTTTTTGCTTTTTAGTTTTTGTTTTGTTTTGTTTTTGAGACAGGGAGTCCTAGCTTGCCTGGAGCTCAGAGAAATCCACCTGTTTCTGCTTCCTGAGTGTTGAGATTAAAGGCATGGGTCACCCCACCCTGCATGACTTATTTTTAAAGAATGTTCTTACTCCAGAGAGCCACAGATTCACTTCACTTACAATATTGAGCTACCTTCGCCCCTTTAAAACAGCATTCCATATAGCCCAGGCTAGCCTCAAACCCACTATGTAGCCAAGGATGACCTTGAATTTCTGATCCTCCAGCCTCACATCCCCATTTCTGGCATTATGGGTACTTGACACAGTGCCCAGATGCTGTGTCTGGGATCAAATGCAGGGCCTTGTCCGCACTAAGCAGACATGCTACCAACCTGGCCACCTCTCCAGCCCAATACATTTTTTTCAAACATGACTTCCTCAAAGAAAGTATTCAGGGCCACTGTCGTTAAACTAGTATCTCATTATCATGTGACCATACCCAGATGCTTCCCAGATAACATGTGGGTGCACACCACCCAGTAAACTCTGAAACACAAGGATCCATCTATGATCTGTCTAATCAATTAGCATGGGTCCTAGTAAATACTGGGTGCTGATAGCTGGTTGCTGAATGAATGAGTGAGTGAATGAGTGACTGAGGAGGCTGATGACCTTCACCAGATGCCTGATTTGGGGCTGACATGGTAAGCAGAGGAGTAGAGCCAGACCAGGGGTCCTGTTAAATGTGTCTTCTCTCCACTACAAACTATACCATTCCCTCAGCTGGAGCTCATTGGACACAGTGTCATTGATTTCATCCATCCCTGTGACCAAGAGGAACTCAAGGATGCCCTGACCCCTAGGCCAAGTGAGTACCTTGCAAGCCCAGACCCCACTTTTCAGGGTAGGAAACTGACCCAGCCCTCCTCTCCCTGATCTGAAACACCCACATAGAGAAAAGTGGAGAGAACTGGCTATGTCCATTAAATTGGTTCCCAGTTTCCAACTCATGGGACAAATTATTAAACTACAAAGTATACCAGAGTCCAGTCTCACCCATCCTAACCTGCCATTCAACACATTAACAGCTGTATTATAGTCTGAACCACCATCTGTCTTTCGCTAGTTTCACTGAAAATGCTCCACATATCCAGTAGTCTACCCAGGTATCATTGGTAACAACACAACCTGATTATTCTGGGAGACAAGTGTAGGTCACAGATGACCAGTTTCTAGGATCACTTCATGTTTTGAGTGGGGTTTCAAGAAAGGACCCTGTGCAGAAGACAGGGAGACATCTACTTCAGCCACCAAGTGCGGGTATGAGCCCACCATTATCTTCCAAAATCATGAGCTGTAATGAAATCCAGTGCCTGGGTTTTCAGCTGCCCTGAGCTGTGGAGGTCAGCCAGGAAGAGAGTGTGGGCAGCGTTCTCCACACAGAGGACCCTGCAGAGGGCATCCTCACACATAACCTTCAAACGTTCCAGGCCATACTTGTCAGCAGCTGCCAGCACAGTATCTGCCTTGCTGTCCAAGTTTGGGGCCTTTCCGGTGTAAATGAAGCCCATCATTGCCTTGAAGACTTGTGGCTCCAGGTCATGGATCTCAACACGGTTACTTTGGCTCTCCTTCATGTCATGTTGAAACATGGCTCTGAAAACTGGAGAGTGAGCAGCTTTGTGATCTCAGAATTCCTGGCCAGCTACCACCAGGCAGTATTCTGTGCAGCTGGATTTCTCCCCCAGCTCTCCTAGCTCATCTGCCAGTGTGCAACTTGGACCCTGGATCCCTGCCATTGTGTTCTAGTCAGAGATGCTGAAGGAGTCCTGAACTACTCTCACCTTGCAGAGTTGGGTGAACCCATCATCTGGGAGATGCGAAGAAGCATGGGACAAGAGGAAATGTCAAAGGATAATTTTTTGAATCCAAATCAAAGCCTGGCAGGAACCTAAAGCCCTTATCAATCCCAACACCTTGGATTTTCTTTCCTTCAGCATTTATCACTTTGCCAAAATATGACTCTTTAGACAGCTAAGGAACACTAGGTAAACTGACAGGAACTCTGCACTTCCTTCATCCACTCCCTTTGGCTGTACTCTCAAATACCATTTGTCATTGGCTCCTGTTGAGAAAGTTGGGCTCCTATTGTGTTTCCAAAATTCCTCCAGAATACAACAGAAGTTACTGATGGTCCAACTGTGGGAGAAATTCTGGATGGTGATTATGTGTAATCCTAGCTCTGGGCTATCCTGTCCTCTGCCATTTCTCCTGCAGGTAGTTTGAAGTTTAAACTGGATCCAAAATGAAGAACCAGAAATTGTTTTCTCTCTAACCTCCTAGGACTTTTTTCACCTCTGGATAAGTGAGAAGGTTATTTAGCTCAAACTTTCTAGGGATGCCCCAGGCAGTGGGATCAGAACCCATCCCTAGTGCATGAGCCAGTTTTTTGGAGCCCAGTGCCTATAGTGAGACATTTTGTACAGCCCTGGTGCAGGGAGCAGGGGCTTGGACCTGGCTTAACTGAATGTACCAGGCTCTGCTGAATCCTCATGGGAGACCTTGCCTTGGAGGAGGTGGGGATGGGAGGTAGTTTAGGGGGGAAGGCTGTGGGTTGGGAGGACAAGGGAATCTGTGGTTGATGTGTAAAATGAATAGAAAATCTCTTAATAAAAAAAAGAGCAACCAAGCAAAAAAACAAACAAACAAAAAACTGGATCCATTCTTCTGCTACATAGAGGAAACATACCTCAACTTCAAAGACAGACATTTACCTCAGAGTAAAGGGTTGGAAAAAGACTTTCCAATCGAATAGGCTTAAGAAGGATGTGGGTGTAGCTATCCTAATAATATCTAAGGAAATAGACTTAAAGCTAAGATTAAAAAAAAAGAGATGGAGGACATTTCATATACATCACAGGAAAAATTCATCAAGATGAAGTCTCAATTCTGAACTTTATGCCCCAAATACAAGGGTACCCACATTTGTAGAAGAAACATTACTAAAGGTTAAATCACACAATCACACATCAAACTCCATGCATTAATACTGAGAGACTTCAACACCCCACTTGCACCAAGGGACAGGTCTGCCAGACAGAAACTCATCAAAGAAACAAGGCAACTAACTAATGTTAGGACTCAAATGGACTTAATAGATATCTACAGAACAATTCACCCAAACACAAAAGAATATTCTTTCTTCTCAGCACCTCATGGAACCTTCTCTAAAACTGACCACATAGTTATTTACAAAGAAAATCTCAACAGATATAAAAATATTGTAATAACCACCTGTATCTTATCATATCATTATTGGTTAAAGTTAGATTTCAACAACAACAAAAATTACAGAATGCCTACAATATCATGGAAACTGAATAACACCCAACTGAAACACCAATGAGGAAGAAATAAAGAAAGAAATTAAAAATTTCCTAGAATTCAATAAGCATGAATATACAACATACCCAAACATATGGGACACTATGAAAGCAGTGCTAAGTGGAAAATTCATAGCACTAAATGCCCACATAAAGAAGATGAAGAAATCTCCCACTAGTGACCTAACAGCACACCTGAAATCTCTAGAACAAAAAGAAGCAAAGTTACTCAGGGGCCAAGAAATAATCAGACTGAGGGTTTAAATCAATAAAAGAGAAACAAAGAGAACAATACAAAGAATCAATGAAACAAAGAGTTGGCTCTTTGAGAAACTCAGTAAGATACACAATCCCTTATCCAAATTAACCAAAAGGCAGACAAAGATCATCCAAATTAATAAAATCAGAAATGAAAAGGAGACATAACAACAGACACTGAGGAAATCAAGAGAATAATTAGGTCATACTTTGAAAATCTGTACTCCACAAAATTGGAGAATCTAAAAGAAATGGATAATTTTCTGGATAAGTATCACATACCAAAATTAATCAAGAACAGGTAAATATTTACTCTTTGTACCAAAAATATGTTAAGACTTCAAATGTACTGCTTTACTTTGTTGAAATTGTATTTTTTTTGATCTTTATCCAGAATGAGCCACTCATCAATAAACTCTGTAAAAGAATTTCATTGATATCAAGAATAAATGTTAGTATTATAAAATTATTTGTGTCTTTTGTGTGCATTATAAGCGAAATACTTTTTTGTTTTCAAAAAATCATTTTTAGGAAGCTAATTGTGCGAGTATAGAATGAGGTGACTCAATTTGGTAGAATTTATTTTTTGATGACATGGGCCTAATAGAAGGAGTTTGATAATGTTCCTTATGTTTCTATTGTGTGGAACAATTTAAAGAGTATTAGTGTTGGAGACTGACCCAGGACTGTTTGACTCAGGACTGTTTTGTCTTGAGTTTTTCTGCTTCATGGAGTCTTGCAAAAACAGGGCGTTCTTGGCCAAACCACAAAAATGTTTAGATAGGCCACCTGGAATAAACTGTAATTCAGCCAGCAGCAAGAGCCTGGGACCAAAAACACCCCCACCCTGAGCACCCTGACTTCTTCTCAAAATTTTCCACTCTCCTTTCCCTGCTCCCCCTCCCTGCCTGAAATCCTGCTCATAAGCTGCAGCATCCTGCCAATAAAGGAGACCTTGACTCGACTCAGACTCTGTCTTTCTTTATGCACCTGGTCTCCTTCTCCTCTCACCCCCATTGACTTTCAGGTGGTTCCCTCCTCAAGACCCTCAAATAACCTGATCTGCTGGACGAGTCATATTAGTATTATCTCTTTTTAGAAGATTTGGTAGAATTCTGCATTGAAACCATCTGGTCCTAGCCTTTTTTTTTTTTTTTTTTTTGGTTGCGTGACTCTTAATGACTGCTTCTATTTCCTTAGGTGTTATTGGTCTATTTAAATAGTTTATCTGGTTTGAGATGACATGTGAAAGCTCCTTAGCCTGGCATGGTAGTTAGCACCTCAAAAACTAGCATTTTTGATACTGAGACTGAAGAATCACCATGTCACATTAAAGTAACTAGGAAAAGAAGAACCACTTAGGAAATCCTCAGAAAAAGAGTAGGATTCATTGGAAAAGGAGGGAAGAGTCCTACTCTAACTTAGATGTGAGAACAGGTGCCTGGAAGTAGAAACACTTAGAAAGTAACAGTCCTGCTTATAATTAAAACCATCAGCTGAAGTGTAGATAGATCTGTTCTCCAAATCCTTATAGTGAAACTTAATCAATATGATGGGGCTAGAAGAGTAAACTCAGTTTAAACTGAGTTCATGAAGATCATGCATGAAATTAATGTCTTCATTCCAGACATCTCATTGGTGCCTTCTACATTGTAAAGTCACAGTGAGAGGATTCCCTCTGTCGCACCCCATGAGATACCACATCTGCCAAAGCCTTGCTCTTTGAGTTCCCTGTCCCGAGAACTGTAGGAACAATTTTCTATTATTCCTATGTGCAGATGCATTTTTTCTAATAGTCCAAAGCAAATCATCTGACCCAAGAATTGTTAATGGGTTTGGATATGTGGTACAATGCACTGGGAGTTTTAAATATATCATCCTGTCACTTACACATGTACTAGAAAACAGGCTAGTAATGGTTTGCCCCTCATGTATGCTGACAGCAAAAATGAGGGTAGCCATTTTTGGAGTCTAGATTTTAAAACATTCATGGAACCCAATCTCATAATATCATTCTCCTTTAATGGCTAAGATTGTCTCCAAAGGAAAAAAAACATTTTCACCCATCTCACTCAGCCACACCTGAAGATACATGTAGGAACCTAGAAAGATGCCAATTTGGGAAGGAATTTCCCATAATGCTCTTGTAACTACTGTTAATGACTTTGTCTCTTTTCTTCAAGTATAGTTAGGGATAGCCTCATTCATTCCTGGTGGAAGTCTCTCATATCATTGCATGATCATAAATAGCACTGTACATATCATAACTCACAGGTGTGTTAGGTAATATATATGGACTCCTGTTTATTTCTTCAATGGTAAAATCAATGCCATCACTTGTAATTTTTTGGATGTATTCTGCCCACAGTCATAGGAAACATTAAACTTTGGTAATCATTAGTGTTGATCATGCACAGTGATAATTAGATACTGAATGGTGGTTTTCTTTTTAAAAATATTCTGAAAGCACACTCTGTAATGTGCTATGAAAACACTAGGTCTTCTGAAGCTAATTAGAACGGGATGTGGCATGAAGGTGACTCTCTCAGAAATAAGATCAATGGCCCTGGGAAATTTCAGAGAGATGCCACTTTAACATGCTCACCGTTAAAGTGTGTTGTCAGAAGATTGTCTGCCATTTGTTGACTAAGACTCATGCTGACACCAAAGTGTGGATCTGTTCTTGGCTAAGTCCCACATTTTCTGTCCATGTAATATGAAAACTATATCATTGTTGGTTAAGGCATTTGGTTGACCTATCTTCTCTTCCACTCTCACTGATGTTGTAGTACTTATTCTAGAGAAATTATCGACAATACATTTTCTTTACATACATAAGACTATGTATGTTGTGGATTATTTTTATCAATTTATGTAAGTTGTCCATCCTTTATCCTCTGAGATGAAGGTGATATGATCATGTGGGTTTCTTTTCATGTGTGTTTTTCAATTCAGTATGCAAGAACTTTACGGAGAATATTTATACCTGCATTACTTAGGATTGCTGGCCTATACTCTTCTAATTTCTCATGAGAAACAGTGCTAATGTTCATATGGAAACACAAAAAAAAACAAAGATAACCAAAGCAATCATAATCAATAAAATATTTCTAGTGGTATGTATCATCATCCCAAGTTTTTAAGTTACATCACAGAATTTTAATAATCAAATAGCACATACCAGCACAAAAACAAGACACCTTGACCAATGGACTAATATTGTGTACCACATGTAATTCCACAGTCCCTCAGCTACTGGATTTTAGACAAAAATGAGTGGGTGAGAATGTGAGGAGGATATTAGATTTGGGGGACAGGAAAATTATGACCAAAATATATTCTATAAAATTATTTTTTAAAAAAATTACACATTGAGTAAAAGATTCACCTCCAACTCTTGGTGCTGGGCATATGAAAATCTAGCTCTTTGCAGAAGAATGAACTAGATCCTTACCTCTCACTCTGTTGTACAAGCTCAACCCTAAATGGATCAAGGACCTCAATATAACAGCTGAATATGATAGAAAGGAAAGTATGGGACATTTTCCAAATTAGAAGCACACTAAATGAATTATTGAAAAGCCTGTGCAACCAATAACTGTGTATAATTAATAAATGCTAATGAAGTCAGGGAGGAAGGAAATATTCCTTTTGATTTCTATCTTTTAGTTCAGTTATTTTGCTTGAGTTATAAAATACTAATTTTTAAATACAGTTTAAACTCCTGCATTTGCATAAAGAAATCTAAAGGGGATCTGAAATGAGTGCCAAGTGTCTCACATCTGTGAAATGATAAAAGGAATGAGTACAGACCTAGAGTAACACCACACAGACTCTACAGAATCAAAATGGCTGACTGTGGGCTTCCAAGTGACTACCCTTTCCAGAAGTAGCCATGGCTGTAGTGAAACATGGCAAAGTTTGGGGTCCAATTTTCAGAGAGAATTGAGGGCACTGTTGAACTTAATACAAATGTTGGAAAATTGTAGCACAAATATGCACACTCTATTATTCAGTAACTCTCAATTTTTCAAAGTAAAAATTACCAAAGAAGGAGAATGAGCCTCTGAAATCCTTTGGAAGAAAACATTTCTATTGTGACTATAGATATGGCTCACAAGTTAAGAGTACTGGCTTCTCTAGCAGAGGACCTGGGTCTAATTGCCAACACCTTCATGGTGGCTCATTGTGGGAAACCTCCAAAACAACAGGACAAGAGATTTATGACCTCTATTCCTTCTGATCATAGATCTGTTCTTGGAATGTGCTTTTGTGCCTCTCCAGGGTGTTGTTAAATAGGATTGGGTTTACTTTAAACTACACACACACACACACACACACACACACACACACACACACACACACGCTGCTGCGTATTTTATTATTCAAAGTATTTACTAGCAGTAATGTCCTTGTGATTTTATTGAATATAAACACGTGAACTTTGCTCACAACCTTGCCTAACTCTTAGAAGAACCTCAGAATATAAATTGTCTGATGCCCAGAATGAAGATGGCTATTGCATGATGCTTTATTCTGCCTTATTTTAGTCTCCATTCTCCCAGGTCCAGGTTGCCAAATAGAAAAGTAAACAAGTAGGGATAAGAATCAGATCTGAAGTCTACTACAAGTTAAGAGAGAGGAGATCCTCACAGTAGGTGGCGAGTGAGAATAATGGGGTAGGAACCATGGAAGACTTTGACTTCTGTCAATCATGTGCATCATTTCTTTCTTTCTTTCTTTCTTTCTTTTTCTTTCTTTTTTTGTTTGTTTTGTTTTGTTTTGTTTTGTTTTGTTTTGTTTTGTTTTGTTTGAGACAAGGTTTCTCTGTTTAGATTTGGTGCCTGTCCTGGATCTCACTCTGTAGAACAGGCTGGACTCGAACTCACAAAGATCCACCTGGCTCTGCTTCCTGGGAGCTGGAATTAAAGGCATGCACCACCACTGCCTGGCAGTACATAATTACTTAAAGAAAGGAACAAGACAAGTATCAAAATTAATTACTGCTATTAGATTGTATGCAAAGAGTTTGTGATTATAATCCCTTGTTTCTGGAGGAAGGAACTTTAGAAAAAGAATTATGAGACAGAGTCCTAAAGAATATTGAAAAGGGATATAAAGAAGAAGCAAGATTTTAGGTTAATTGAGCATTTATTTGGACTGTTACAAACGTATGTAAGGGAGTTAAGGAGGTTACTAATCATGAGCAAGAAATAGCTAACTCCTTGCATGATAGTAAATTGGATGATCAAATCTTAAGATTGCTAAACTAGACAAAAAATGGAAGTTGTCATAATAACAATAGATTCACAGAATTAGAGGATTTAAAGGCAAACACATTAAAATTGTGTCATGAAGGAAAATGATAAACCATTATTAGATTTAAAATGAGAGGAAAAACTTTTACAGGATTGATTGATGCTGGGGCTGATGATGTCTTTATTATAGAAAAATGGTCAATGTATGCCCTATCATGGAGGTAAATTCAACCCTGATAGGATTTCAAAATATGAGTGCTAATTAGATCAAAGTGCTATAAAATTACAATACATAGGTCCAGAAGGCATAATGACAGTCCTACAGCCTTATGTAAGTCATGTTACAATCCATTTATATTTAATCAGATAGAGCCATTCATTATCCAGTAACTGATGGAAGCAGATGCAGAGATCCACAACCATGTACCATGCTGAGCTCTGGGAGTCCAGTAGAAGAGAGGGAAAAAGGATTAGTGAACAAGTTGGGGGAGGGGTCAAGATCATGATGGGTAACTCTACAGAGACAACTGAACCAAGATCAAAGGAATTCACAAACTTTAGACTGACAGCTGTGGAACCTGCATAGGACCAGACTGGACCCTCTGTATAAGAGATACAGTTATGTAGCTGAGTCTGTTTGAGGTGCCCCTGGCAGTGAGATCAGGATCTATCCCTGATACATGATCTGGCTTTGTAGGTCCCATTACCTATGGTCAGATACCTTGCTCAACCCTGATAAAATGGGGAGGGGCTTGGTCCTGCCTAAACTGTGTGGACCAGGCACAGCTGTCTCCCCATGGGAGAATTTACCCTGTTGGAGGAGGGGATGAGGCGTGGGAGAGAGTGGGAAGAAGGATGAGAGGGAGATCTGTGGTTGGTATGTAAAATGAATAAAAAAATAAATAAAAATAAAGTGGTAAACTGAGATAGCTTATTGACTTGTGGAATGTTATTGCCACCATGTGGCTGATGGAAGCTTTACATCCTGGTTTATCTATGTCCTGACCTATTCCTACATTGACTTTTCATGGTGTTATATTGAAAGGATTGTTTTCATATCATACATATTCATACTGATAAATAATCTATTTAGAAGTCTAGAAGAGAGGTAGCATTGTGCAGTCCCTTTATGTTTTCTACAGATACAAAGGAAAAACTATAGCTGTTTAAATTCATATTAAAAGAGACATTTGTGTGTCTAGAGGATCCTTCACCACTCTTAAACTTACTTATTTTATGCACTGAATTGTCTCTACAGGTACTATAGGGAAAGAGGACAATCCTTTCGAATGGAATTATGTACACCACAAAGGATATAAAATACTAACTGCTTACCTTACTCTTCTTGCTCAATTAGCAAATCAGGGGAGGATCTGTAGTCCAAAATTGTATGGATTTGATCCTTGCTGTATTATATTACCATTAATTGATAAACAGGTGTTAAAATTGTTACAGATATGCATGTATTTTCAAATTTCATTTGCAGATTGTTATGGAAGGATATAGAAGAATTATCCAGTAGGCAAGATATGGAATTTTATTAAATTTATAAATTAAATTTGTGATTACAAAAGCTGTCCAAACTTTTCCTATTCCACAGGCAGGTACTGTTCATCTTATTGAGTGATAAGAAGACCACTAACACAATTTTTATCAAAATTTGAAGAAAGCTTAGTTTTGATTTAGGTCCATCAAAGAGATGACCAGCAAATGCCTCCTATTTTGGATTGAAGAGAGCAGCCCTCAGTAGATTATTTGGGCCTCTTTTTTAAATTTTTATTTATTTATTATATTTGTGTTTTAATTTTACACACCAGCCATGGGTTCCCCTGTCCTCCCCCCTCCCATCTCCCCCCACCTTTTCCCCAGCCCCTCCCCTCCATTCTCATCTCCTCCAGGGCCAAGACTCCCATGGAGATTCATTTAAATCTGTTGGATTCAGTACAGGCAGGTCCAGTCCCCTCCTTCCAGGCTGAGTATGTGTCCCTTTGTAAGCCCAAGGTTCAAAAAGGCCAGCTCATGTACTAAGGACAGGTCCAGGTCCCACTGTCTGGGTGCCTCCCAAACAGTTCAAGCTATTCAATTGTCTAACTTATCCAGAAGGCCTGATCCAGCTGGCGCCCCACAGCCTTTGGTTCATAATTCATGTGCTTCCACTAGTTTGGATATTTGTCCCTATGCTTTTCCAATCTTGGTCTCAACAATTCACACTCTTACTGTCCTTCCTCTTCCTTGACAATTGGACTCCTGGAGCTCCACATGGGGCCTGGCCAAGGATGTCTGCATCCACTTCATCAGTTATTTGGGCCTCTTTTATGGAGTAATATCATGAGTAGTTGCAAAGCAAGTTTCTAGAAGGAGACAATGGAGCAATAAGGAAGTACAGAATAATCTAGTCAACATATGACTAGAAATCTTAGTGAAGTTGAGGGTGTTCTCAAAAACAAGTCAAATTCATGGGTTGGGGCAGCTCAGGCCCCAGAAAACAGACTTAAAAGCAGCAACTTAGCACCTACTGTAAATGCAAATGTATTTTTAACAACACAGAAAAATGGCTCCTGGCTTCAAAATGGAGTCAGGCAAATTCCTCAACACTCATTTTGTTGATGGCTCATCCAATGGTCTAGGGGGGCAATGCCTGGTGCAGATACTTATCAGTCTATTAAAACTTCCATTTCTTCAGAGCGATGACTAAAACTAGCTGTTTAGATTTATTTATTAGTTAGTTTAATGTATGGGGGAAAAAAAGAAATAAAAGGGTAAGGAAATGTCTGCCCTTAGGTATGGTGGAGGAGAAAGTCTATTGCATATAAAAGAGAGAGGTTATCCAGTAGCCAGAGGTAGACATACCAGGGAGAATCCAGAATGGTCATGACCCTGAGATGAGGTATGTGAGGACAAGGGGAAGGAGAAGTGGAGGGGAGACAGTGGAACCAGATGCAGCAGACAGAAGGGCCAAAGGTACAAAATGGGTGGGTAACCAAAAGTCTGGATCATATAAGAAAGAGCCTCTGGGAGAAAAGCATTCCAGTCCCTGAGCTGGAGAATTAAAGGTAGAGGGAAGGGTATACCAGCTACACTCTACAACAGGTAGGGACTGAGGGATGCTGGGAGAACCTAGAGGCCAAGTCTTCCTTCATATGTTAATAGGAGCCTCAGACTTTGTCCTTGTTTGAAACTTTTTTTGGTTATTTTGAGACATAGTTTTCCATGTAACTGACCTAGCTATCCTGGAAATTTCTCTGTAGATCAAGTAACCCTCAACCTCCCAGATATCAGTAGAAGAATTTCTAGATGGTCTTTTTAAATACAAAAACAAGAGTCAAATATAGGGGTGAAAGCCTTAGAGATCAGGGAAATAGTAATAGCCACCAGCCAACCTTACCTCACCATCTCTGCAGCTTCCAAATGAGAGCTACTTCCTGTCTACCATGCCTTGATATGCCTTGCTTTTCTACTCTATCATTGGCTCTTAGCCCAGCTCCCTCACTTCTTTGTCCCTACCTGTCTGTATAAACCTCCTGGTGTCTATGGTTGGTACTGGGATTAAGTCTGTGTGTCACCATGCTTGGCTCTGTTCCTTAGTATGGCCTTGAACACATAAAGAAATGATCAGATTAAGGGCATGTGCTGCCTGACTTTGTTTACTTAAAATGACTGGCCTTTTACCCTGATCTCAAGGCAAGCTTTATTTATCAAAGCACAAGTAAAGTATCACCACATTTCAGCACAAATAAAATATTACCACAGAGATCCATCTCTCTCTCCATCCTGAGTGCTAAGATTAAAGATATTTACCACAACTGCCCTACAAATCTTAATATTCTGTGATGGTTATAAAGAAATTGATGTGTTATAGGCCAGCAGGCAAGAATCCTGTAGACAAGTTTGGCTGCCACCTCCACATTGGACCCTGTAATTTACAAGTTCCACTTAGTTCCCCAAAACTACCCATCCCCAGAAAGCAAAGCTGCTCTCTGAGACACAAACACTACCAGTGCCAATTGGACCAAGAGTAGCTTCCTATGACATAGACACAATTTGAACCAATTGGAGGAAGAGATTTGTAGATACCAGTACAAGAGTATATTCAAGCTGACCCATTTGCTAGCCATCAGGGAAGACCCTTGCGGGTGGGCTCCCCCACCAAAACCACACATCGGACCCTGAAATCTACAAGACCCACACCCTACCCCAAACCTACCCATCTCCTTGCCATGCCAGTGGCTTCTTGAGACATCGAATTTGCAGCTCTCATTGGACCAAGGAGTGAGTGATTCTTCTCCCACCCAGAGTCCCACCTCTGGGCCTAGGTCCTAGGATACAACCATCCCTGGGAACCCTCACTCATCACTGCCACAGTTGACAGCCAGCAGGGAAGACTCCTGTGGGTAGGCTCCACCAAAATCCCCCATTGGACTGTGTAACCTACAAAACCTACACCCTACCCCAAACCTACCCATCCCCCTATGATGTCAGTGGCTTCCTAAGACACAGAATCTACCAATTCTCATTGGACCAAGAGCAAGTCCCTGAGAAGGTGAATCAACCAGATCCAATTACACCAAGAGCTAAGATTGAACCCAGACTGGCCCCATGAAACATAGACACAGCAAGCACAGATTGATTGGACCAAGAGCAGTTTGCTCAGACACAGGTACCTTTTGCACTTATTGGAGGAAGAGATGGGTAGAGGCTAGTGCAAAAATACCTACAACAGAATAAAGAGCAATATGGCATCACCAGAACCTAGCAATTCTACAACAGCAAGACCTGAACATCACAACGTAGAAGAAGCAGAAGAAAGCAACCTTAAAATTAACTTTATGAAGATGATACAGGCCATTAAAGAGGAAATAAAAATTCTCTTTTACAAATTGAGAAAAAGATAAACAAAAAATTGGAAGAAATCAGTAAATCCCTTAAAGAAAGCCAAGAAAACCATGAAAAGGCATCTAAAAAGGTGAAGGAGACAGTTCAAGACCTGAAAATTGAAATACAAACAATGAAGAAGACACAAAGCAAGGGAATGCTGGAAATAGAAAATCAGAGTAAACAAGTAGGAACTACAGATGCAAGCATAACCACCAAAATAGAAGAGATGGAAGATAGAATCTCTGGCATGGAGGATACAATAGAGAAAATAGATTTGTCAGTCAAAGAAAACACCAAAGCCAAAAAAGTCATAACATGAAACATCCAAGAAATCTGGGATGCCATGAAAAGGTCAAACCTAAGAATAATAGGGATAGAAGAAGGAGAAGAATACAAACTCAAAGGCACAGAAAATATTCAGCAAAATCATTAAAAAAACTTTCCCAACTTAAAGAAGGAAATACCTATGAATATATCATAAGCTTATAGAACACCAAATAGACTAGACACCTTCCCCTCAAAACTTCCCCTTTCCACTTAATAATCAAACCACTAAACATACAGAATAAAGAAAGACTATTAAGAGCAACAATGGCAAAAGGCCAAGTGAATTATAAAGGCAGACCCATCAGAATAACACCCAACATTTCAATGGAGATTCTGAACGCCAGAAGGTCTGGATAGATGTTTTGCAGACACTAAGAGACCACAGATGCCAGGCCAGACTGCTATACCTAGTAAAACTTTCAAACACCTTAGATGGAGTGAACAAGACATTCTAAGACAAAACCAGATTGAAATGATACCTATCCACAAATCTGGCCCTAGAGAAAGCACTACAAGGAAAACTCTAACCTAAGGAAGTCAGAAGCACCCACATAAACACAGGCAATAGATAACCCCACAGTAGTAAATCCCAAATGGGCAAATACAGACACACTACCACCAAAAGATAACAGGAATTAACAATTACTGGTCATTAATATACTTTAATATCAATGGACTTAATTAGCCTATAAAAGGACACAGGCTAACAGAATGGATATGAAATCAAGATCCCTCCTTCTACTGCATACAATAAACACACCTCAACTTAAAATATAAACACTACCTCAGAATAAAAGGCTGGAAAAGGTCTTTCTAAGCAAATGGACTTAAGAAGAAAGCTCGTATAGCTATCCTAATAGCTAACAAAATAGACTTAAAACTAAAATTAATAAAAAGAGACATTAAATATTCATCACAGGAAATCCACCAAGATGTAGTCTCAGTTCTGAACGTTTATGTCCCAAATGCAAGAACACGCACATATGTAAAAAGAAACATCATTAAAGCTTAAATCACACATTAAACACCACATATTAATAGTGGGAGACTTAAACACCTCATTCTCTCCAATGCACAGATATGCCATAGTGAAACTTCACAGAGAAATAATCAACCTAACAGATGTTTTAACTCGAATGGACTTAATAAATGTCTACAGAACATTATACCTCAATAAAAAGATTCTATCTTCTTGGCAACCCATGGAACCTTCTCTAAAACTGACCACATGCTCAGTCACAAAGCAAATCTCAGCAGATACAAAAAACTTGGAATAACCTCCTATATTTTACAAAGACCACCATGGCTTAAAGTTATATTTCAACAACAACAATTACAGAAAGCCTACACTCTCATGGAAACTGAATGATGCTCAAGTGAATCACCAATGGATCACGGAAGAAATAAAGAAATTAAGGACTTTCCAGAATTCAGTGAAAATGTGCCCTTAATCAGCAGGAAGTAGTATAGAACACTATGCCCAAATTATCAAAATATTGTTTATAAATATTTGTTTTCATTAAAGGCGGATTGGTTACAAATTGTTATTGGTCATAGTTTTAAAAAAGGCTAAACAAAGAAGTTAAATTCAGAGATCTTTTTCTAAAAGAACAAAGGAGGATATGATATAGAAAAGATAGGATAAAAAGGGGAGATTATTGAATCAACTTTAATCCAAAAAACCAACAATTAATCTTAGGTATTTTACATTAGTATGTATTTTGGTTTATTTATGCAAATTTAATATTAATTTTGTTATAGTAGATGTATATTTCTACTCTAGTTTAAGGTATAATGTTTTTACAGTTCATTTTAAAAAATATAATGTATAGTTAAGAAATACAAGTCAATAGTCATGTATAATAATCAAAGTTACAGTCATGTTAGGTTTTCTAGATATGCAAACATATATTTCAGTAACATAGGTAATCTCCAAACACTTCAAAGACCTACAGAATATGGCATTAGAAATGTTTTAAGAACTTAGAATTTTCTGGACAGTGACACACATCTGCTCCTGGCAGCACCAATAACTTCAAAGAGGTTGCTGGGCATCATTAAGAAACTCATTATGGAGTTTGTTTACAATATGGAAAAGACTACCCATTTGGGCAAGAAACTTATCTTGCCTGGACTGCTTGACAGTATATTGTATGAACTGCACATGCAGGACCCATACAAAAGTGACCCTGAACTTAGCCAAAACAAGGCGGGATGATCCTTCTGGATCATGCTTTGCAGAAGAAACTATGAGACAATCTGCAGAACACAGAGGAAAGTGGCTGATGAACTTTGCCATTAGGCAGAACAGTCCTTGAAATTACCTGCTTCACTGAAAAGTAGGCCAGAGACTCTAGGCCTGTAGGCTGAAGACAGATTCCCCAATATTGCAGAGGAACTTTGAGTAACTGTCTAGGCAGCCAGATATCTATGTTATATCTAGAATTTTGGAAGCTGCTTACAATGTACTTCCCATTTACTCAGATAATATTATATCCTTCTGAGGACTTTGATGGAGGTGAAGACTAGATAGTTATAATTATAATTTTCCTTGGTTAGGATAAAAGGTAAATTAAATATGAAAGTTTAGACTCACAAATATAGAATAATTGATAGAATATTTTCTTTAATTTTAACAAATACAAAGAGACTAGATATTGTAACTGTAATCCTTGCTTGATAACTGTTTTGTTATATGTAATTTTACTATGATACAATGAAAAATGTTCCTTTTGACTAGACAGAAAAGGGGAAGGGCTGTGGGATGGTCTTTCTGTATGCTGTGAATATGTGTTGCTACCAATGGTTAATTAAGAATCCGCTATGCCCTATGGCAAGGCAAAATAGAGCCAGGCAAGGAATCCACACAGAGAGACAAGGAGAAGAAAGGTGGAGTCAGAGAGATGCTGAGCAATGACAGGGGAGCAAGATGTAATGGAACACAGGTCATGCCACAAAACCACATGGCAAAACATAGCTTAATAGGAATGGGTTGAGTTAAGTTGTAAGAGCTAGCTAGCAAAAAGCCTGAGCCATAGACCATTTGGTTTGTAATTAATATGAGCCTCTGTGTGTTTAATTGGGTCCGAGTAGCTGGAAGACTGGATAGGACATAGGAAAACTTCTGACTACATTGCTATTTTCTGTAAAACTTGAAACTAACCAGGTTTTGGCACATTTTCTAAATTTTGCCATTTTCCACAAGCTGTACTCTGCTCCAGCCAATCATGGTATACTCTACTCACTGTCTCTCAGATGTTCTGAGTCACTCCTCTCTCTTCCTCCTTTGACAATCACAAATTCAAGACCTTCACTTACTGTTTCTAGAAATCACCCATATTATCCTCACTTTCATCTTTGCCCTGAAACCCTGCAATCCTCCTTTGTGTTGCTTCTTCCTCTGGCACTTCCTCTCACTCCTGCCCAGAGGCTGTGGAGGCCTTATGCTTACCCTGACCTGTTCCCTTCAATCAAACCCTCACAAATGCCCAACTTACCATCCTTGTTGATGGAAGCTCTCTTATAGACAGATCAGGAAACCACCAGGCAGCGTAAGCAGTGGTCACTTCCACTACAACAGTTGAAGCAACCCACCTGCCAATGGGAACCTCTTCACAAAAGGCCAAATTGATGTCCTTCAATAGAGTACTACAGATAGTCAATGGTCAATGCGCTAACATGCACACTGACTCTAAATACGCCTTTTTAATACCCCATACCCATCTGTCCTATGGAGAGAAAGGGACTTCCTCACTACCAAGGGCCCCTTATAGCCAAGGCCTCTAGCTCACTGGAGTAGTAGCCATAATTCACTGCAGGGGACACCAGTCCTCCAAGGACCCAATGTCCTTAGGCAATGCCAAGGCCAACACTGTATCCCAGGGACTGGCTTCCAGCACCTCTAGATCAACATAACATATTTTGGTTTTGGTACCCTCCTACCAGCCCTGTTGTCAACCAGAGGAGATTGAGGAACTCCTGAAAATATGGGGCCATACAGACAAAGGATGAATGGGTTTACTTGAATAACTGCTTCATCCTTCCCTAGGACCAGGCACTGGCCATCATTTCTTTTTCTTTTTTTTTTTCATTTTTCTTTAAGAAAATTTCTACTCACTCTACATACCACTCACAGATCCCACCTCCTCCTTCCCCCTACTGCCCAGGCCTTCCTTCCAAGCCATCCCACATGCCCACATCTCCCAAATCAAGGTCTCCCATGGGAGTCAGCAGAGTTGGCCATAATTTCAGACATCCACCAGACCTTACATGCAGGTCCAAAAACTTTGTTCCATTTCTCAGAGCCCCTCTTTGACCTCAGCCATCTTTAAGTTTATATTTCATAGGTTCACTTTACCTGCCAGACTCTTGGCTAGGCCAACACATGGGGGCCCTCCAGATTTGTCATCATCTTCACCAGCTTCAAGGACACCAATGGGGTGACAATTGGCAGATTGATTTCAGCCACAAGCTCACTCGCTCACTCATAAAAAAAAAAAAAAAACAACTCCATTATTTCCTAACTCTTGTTGACACCTTCACAGGATGGATAGAAGTCTGCTCCACATCTAGCGAAACAGCAGATGTTGGGGGCTCAAGTACTCCTGGACCACATCATCCCTTGATTTGGCCTGCCAGGACCATAAAAATGGACAGTGAGCCACCTTCCCTTCCAGGGTCATGGAGCTCATGTTAGAAGGTCTCAACATTTCCTGGAAACTCCATATCCCCTATCATCCACAATCTTCAGGAAAGGTTGAGCAGGACAATGGAATCATCAAGTAACCCCTCACCAAGCTCTCCACTGAACTCAGGTTGCCCTCCCATCTCCCCATTGACCTTACCTGCCTCTGAGCCACACCATGCTCTCCTACAGGTCTAAGACCTTTTGAGCTCCTTTTATGAAAGGTCCTTCCTCCTCATTGACCTACCTTCCACCCAAAAATCCTTCACTGGCTGGGTGCCTCCCCTACCTCTTCCTTCTGAGGTCCCTTCTCCATTCACATGCTTGTAGCTATCTCTCTGCCCCCACACCAACAGACATAACCACCCCTGAGCCTGCCCCACTCTCCCTGGGGAACCAAGTACCCCTCAAACACCTAGCACTTAAGTATCTCGAGCCCAGATGGACAGAACCCTGCACTGTGATCCTCAGCACCCTTTTGACTGCCAAACTTCTAGGCACCTATGCTGGTAGCATCTCTCCAGGCTATAGTGGCCACCTATTCAGGATATGTGGTGTGTCCAGCAGCTGGGACCCTCCACCCTCCAGTTTCCCAAGATGTCCCAATGAAGGGCCTATGTGCTCGTCTGCCTTGCTCATTCGACTTTGTCAGTACAACCAGGATTCTTTCTGCCAGTCACAGGGCAGGTGGTAATAATCTATTTTTTCCCTAGCAACTTGCCTTCTCTGCTCCCTCAAGAAACAGATGCCCGAGGGCTCCAGGATGGCAGTAAACTAGATGCTTCTTCACCCACACCTCCCACTGACTGTGAGCCCTACTGTGTACTCAAACTGATTGTTAAACCCACTTTTAAGAGAACAATGTAAAAATCACAATTACTTTCCTCCAGGTTCCCACATAATCAACTTTTACAACCTGAACCAATACTTAACTGTAGTCTTATTATGTTCTCTTCTATGCCCTGATCCAGAACAATTCATGTGTATCATTTGCAGTATATCAAACATAGAGATTGAAAACACACTTTTTAAATGAATATCCACCAATACTATTGAGCACAGTAGCATAGCTGGGTAAACAATGGATTTTATAATACTGTATGCTGTCTGGGTGAGTTGGGGTCAATTGAAGTTATTGGCTTAATCCCTTGTAAGGCTCCATGAAAGATTTCTGTAAAGAATTCCCACTCCTTCCCCATGTGATTCTTCCTGGGAAGTCAATAAAAGAGAGTACAATGAAAGGGACAGACACTCACATTCACACACAGGGACAGCCTTAGGGACAGACAGACACAGACAGACATAGGGACAGGCACAGATTCAGAGGGTGATTATCTGGATGTTCCCAGATGGGAGGGTATGAAGGAGGTGTAGGACATTTTCCAGGCTTGGATCCTCTTTTCTGACACTATTTGCAATACTGAAGACATAGGAACACACAGCAGATGTTACAATTCAAATTAGTGGGAATTACCAGTAAGCATTTTTTTTCTTTGCAGCTAGCATTTATTACCTCACCCAGAGAAGACAAGTTCATTTCAGTTTTGATCTTCCTCAAAGACATTGTCTTCAAGTCATCTGAAAGCTGTTTTTGTGTTTTCTGAAATGGAAAGGTAGAGGATTGACTTTCTTGGTTTGGTTCTGAAATTAATTCTTTTGTTTTGGAGTGCACAATTTTAAAACTGCTTTATTCCTTTAGCAGGCACAAGACATTAAAACACGAAAAGTAGAAACTCTTTTTTAAAAGTCAAATATAAAGGATCACTTTACGATACTAAAAGAAGGAGTTTCTTTATCCTCTGGTGCAGGTGTAGAACACTGATTCTAGATAGCCTTTTAAGTGGATATTGATTTATAAATAATAAATATATGGAGAATTCTTAATTCCCACTTCCTTGTATGTTTCAAACACGGAAAATAAATTTATCAAAAGTTACTACTTAAAATACATTGTTGTGCAAAATTCTGATGACCTTGAGCACTATCAGACAGAGACACTGGCATCTTATCAAGAATTGACATCACAAAATGAAGTGTTAAGGGCCTAGCACAGTGGTGCTGTTGCTGGTTTTGTCTCTGGATTAGTGGTGCTAGGAAAATTGTGAGTACACACATCCTGTATAGAAGTGAAAAGACCTTTTTCAAGGATTGAGTTGAACTTGTTCCATTGAAGATGAAAATTCCAGACAAAAAGAAGCTCAGTCATGGTGACTGCTCTTAGCAAAACATAAGAAACACAAACAGAGCAAGGACAAAGACCTTTGCAAAGAATTTCCACCTGCCAATGTGGCAAAGTGTGTATACAGAGGTCAGTGTTCATACACTCTGCAATGGCTTCTGAGTAAGATGCAGAAGCCTCTTTGCTGTGGAAATTGCTCTGTATAAATAAAATGCTTTTTGGCCAGTGGCCAGGCAGGAAGTATAGGTGGGACAATAGAGAAGAGAATTCTGGGAGGTGGAAGGCTGGGGCAGGGGAGACACTGCCAGCTGCCACCATGAAAAGCAACATGTAAAGACACCGGTAAACCACAAGCCACCTGGCAAAGTATAGACTAACAGAAATGGGTTAATTTAAGATAGAAGAAGTAGAAAACAAGAAGCCTGCCATGGCCATACAGTTTGTACACAATGTAAGTTTCTGTGTGTTTACTTGGTTGGGTCTGAGCGTGTATGGGCCTGGCGTATGTGAGAGATTTGTCCTGACTTGTGGGCCAGGCAGGAAAACTCCAAGTACACCTCTTAGTTCTAGCTCTGGTCTCTTGCTCATGTTCAGTGCAAAGAAGTTCAGTATCAGCTGCTATCACCTTCCATAGTAAGAGCCATTGGAAAGACCCCTGCAGTAGTTATTCACCATGAACTCTATCTCAGTAAGAGAAGCATAAAAGAAACGTTGGGTGGAGCAGCAAGGGAGTAGTACCTCATGGGACACATTTTTATCTGTTTCCATATTTATACCTTCCACTGAGCCAAGCTTTCACTCTATGCTAACAGCTTGCCCTCTACAAAGGAATAAAAATGATTCTTGTTTATTTCAGTTACAGTATGTGAAACTGGAGTGTAAACTCCTTGGCATTTCCCATGGCTAGGGCAGAGCCACTTGTCCCACCAAAAAATGTGCTGAGATTGTAGCTCTATGCTAGAGGCTATGCCTAGGATGTGGAAGGCCTCCATCACCCCTCTTCACCACAAAGAACATCCCAATGCTGAAATAATGTAGAAGAAACTCACCCACATTACAATAATACTGAATCTTTTTACCTCCCCACTTAGTGAAGAGGGTCATTCAGATTCCTCTACACTACTCATTTGTTGGTGTGCTTTCCCAAGGCAAGGTGGGTGTGGAAGAGTCTGTGGGGACAGTGGCTGAAAGCCCAAACTCTGCAGTGTTTCTCCCACTCTTAGAATCTCATCCAGATTTGATGGACCAGTTGGTGCCATCTACTACAGAACGGTTTTCTTTTCTCAGCCTTCCTCCCACTCTGGCAAATTTTTATGGAAATTATGTCTTGGAGCATAAAAACCAAGAAGCACCATATCCTACACTAACTGATAAAACTAAAGGGCAAAGACATTGGCAGTGTAGCCAATAGGGTGAGTGCCAGCTTATAATGTTTCTAATGGTAGTGTTCAATCCCCAGCACTGTGTAGAGAACTCAAAATCCATTCAATCTTTTAAAAAATTATTGATGAGCCTCTTTTTACATGATCACATTGTATTGATCCTGATGTATATAATAATATGTAGCATAAATACAATGTATTTATTATAAAAAGGAATGAAAAATCCATTTTATATCATGTCAACCTGCTCTCACGTGGCTATAGATGACATGTGTGGAATAGGTTAGAAATATTTTGCATTTGTGTGTGTGTGTATGTGTGTGTGTGTGTGTGTGTGTGTGTGTGTGTGTGTGTGTGTGTGTTTGAGACATGTTATCTCTGTGTAGTTTTGGTGCCCACCATGTATCTTGCTCTGTAGACCAGGCTGGCCTCAACCTCACAGAGTTCTGCCTGGCTCTGCCTGCTGAGTGCTGGGATTAAAGGCTTGTGCCACCACTCCCCAGCTTAGGAATCTTTTTATTTATACAAAGATACTACATTATGGGGATAGAGAGATGTCTCAGAGGTTAACGGCACCAACTGCTATTCCAGAGGTACTGAGTACAATTCCCAGCAACCACATGGTGGCTCATAAAGATAGTATATGCAACAGAGACTCGTGTTAAATAAGCATGTTTCAGATGATATAATTTGAGATTTGAAATTTCTCATAAACCAATCCTTAAATAAATATGAATTTCAAAACAATAGAAGGCATATTAAAAAAGGATATAACTACATTTATATCTGATTTCCTTAGTTACTACTTTGAAAGAACAAAGTTTTTTTTTGTTGTTGTTTTGTTTTTGTAATTAGGGTAACAGTAGTGGATTATTCACCATCAATCTTACCTGTACAGATTTTAACAATTGTCAGTATGGATTTTTATGGGTGTGATGGTCTTACTCCACTGTGGCATATTTGAAAAAGTGATATTTTAATATCCATATAAAATATTTACCAAATTCTTTGAATTATTTGTTGTTTGTTTTCCTAATATACATTGCATTGAGATTTACACACAACTTTTAATTTGTCTTTCAAGCAGTTAATTATTTGGTGACACTTTCATTACAACTTTGCCTCATGTGGAAGAAAGAGAAGAATTTAGTCCTCAAAAATTAGCCCAACAATACCCAATGGCTACCCACACACTCCAGAAGAGAAGTTGACATTGCTGCTGCCATTGTTGCTGTTATAACAGTGCCATCCACCGCTACTACTGTTTCTGGGATTGCCATTTCATAATTGGTTACTACAGCTAGCACAGTGGAGACCCAGGCAGCAATAGTAGCTACCACAGTTAATTAAACTTTCATTCTATGGGGCATGACAAATTTAAATCAATAGATATAAACATTTCGATTGTCTTTGAAAGTTATAAATTTACAAACTCAAGTTCCCTTTGCTCTCAGGATACCATCTTACAAGGACTCCAATTCACAGTAAGGCTCATTAAGGAAGGGAATGGCTCAGTTGCCTTTAGTCTACCAGATATGGGTAGACTAGTTAAGACTTCTGTTGGTCTTTTCTGTGTTGAACACACAGATTGCATGCCCACCGCCACTTAGAGATCTTTGGCAAGAGTTAACTCTGCAGCTCTCACACAATAGAGCCTGTATAATAATGAGTATTCAGAGATGGGTAATACCTGGGGGAGCTCACCAAACTAAGACAGAATGCCTGTGTGGCCTGGACAAGTGTCTCCATGATGGGTAAAGTGACCTGCTGACATCCCATGCAACCTAAGTCAGAAGCTAATTTTTTAGTAAAAGGGGGAGGGGGACCTGTAGGTCCCTGGCCCCTGTTTTGGGTAACTGTTGCATTGCTTGCCAACCTTGACCTTGATATCTTCCCTATGCTAATTCCCTGAGAGATTAAACCCTCCTGAATGCATAAGAGAAGTTCCTTGTCTGTGTATCCTGCATATTGGGTGTTAACCGCTTAGATGCACGATTGTAAAACATCAGAAGCAGGGTTGGGGATTTAGCTCAGTGATAGAGCACTTGCCTAGCAAGCGCAAGGACAGGGGTTCAATCCTTGGCTCAAAAAAACCCAATAATCCGAAGCAAACTTCTGCTATCCTGGGTTCTCCCATTGTGCTGTAAGCCTGTATCTAAGACCTCCTCCTTCCTTCAATAAACAGCATTCGGTGAAGGAGAAGGAGAAGGAGAGGAAGAAGAAGAGGAAGAAGAAGAAGAAGAAGAAGAAGAAGAAGAAGAAGAAGAAGAAGAAGAAGAAGAAGAAGAAGAGGAAGAAGAGGAAGAGGAGGAAGAAGAAGTCAAGATCATGATGGGGAAACCCACAAAGACAGCTGACCGGTGCCAGTTGGAGCTCATTAACTCTGGACTGACAGCTGGGGAACTTCATAGGACCAAGCTAGGCCTGCTTAATGTGGTGGACAGTTGTGTTTCTTGATCTGATTGTGGGGTCCCTGAAAGCAGGACCAGAACTTATCCCAGGTGCATGAACTAGCTTTTTGGAACCTATTCCTTGTAGTTGGATACCTTGCTCAGCATTGATACAATGGGGAGGGGCTAGCCTCTCCTTCAACTTGGTATGCCAGACTTTGTTAACTACCATGGGAGGCCTTACCCACTCTGAAGAGTGGATGGGTGTAGAGTGGGAGCGAGGTGAGTAGGTGGGAGAAGGGGAAGGAGGGGTTACTGGGGTTGGTATGTAAAATGAAAAAATTTTTAATAAATACATATATTGTTTAAAAAAGTTGAAAAAAATTATCCAAATAAAACACACAGAGACACAGACTCAGATACAGACACAGACATACACATACACACACACACACACACACACACACACACACACACACACACACACACACAGGAAGAAAGACACTAGTTCCTTCCCAGCCCTTTTTAATGGCCACAGTAACTGATGGTTTTCTATTCACATGCTCTATGGAATTAGTGATTCCATTTGACATGCCATTCTGTGCACTTAGAGCACCACAGAACCTCCTGTCACCATACTTTGTTGGATTTTCACTAACTGTGAATCTCCCAAGAGGTTGGTTTGTAAACCATGGAATAGATTCCTTCTTTTGCTAGTTAATCTTACAAGATGCCATGGCTTTGGGTATGTTCAAGATCTTCTTCAGCAGCCCCTTCATGAGTGAATCTTGAAACCGCAATCTGCCTGTTTCTATGCCAAACAAGCATTTCTATGAACTTACCAAGATAATAACATCAGCAAACAACAATAAAACTTACTGGATAATTTCAGGTTTTTTACTGTAGAACTGTTTAGAATTCCCAATAGAATGTAACATGTGGCTTTTGCAAGGTATATCTTTAAACAGATGTAGCTACTGGAACATTATGAAACTGTTCTTTGGACATTTGCTGTGACAATTTTGGGATCTTTTAACTTGGAATAAACAAGCTATTTAATAATGTGTAGCAAATGTTTTACTGATACATAGCCCCACTAAAGAAGATAACATAATTGTCCTCTAGTATGGAAGGAATCAATCAAAAGGAACACAGAACTGGCTTGAAATACAACCTTTATATGTCTGCCAAACCCAAGTGTCTGAGACAACAGATCATAAACAGGAATGGGCTTTCAACTCTTATGTTCATGTCCAACCAATAGGGAAGACAAAACCCCCTTTTGGAGAGAGATTAAATAACAGTCATCTGTGGTGTGGCTCTCTATATTCAGACCACCCCTTGAGATTCAGAGACTTCATTACTGTGCACTCTGGTAGAGGGAAGGCCTGGGGTCTTCCACCATCTCTGAAAGGGTACTACCCCTGACAAAAAGTGCCTCTGCATGTGGAGACGGTGTCAAAAGAGGAAAGTAATTTGTGGCCTGCTTGTAATACTTTCTGAAAACTCAGAATGATCCCCAATTCTGTAAGCTCTCAGAAAAGATAATAGCTTCAAACTAGACCTCCTAATGAAGGTGTAGTTCAAAAGCTGATTTCAGAAATGTTTTGGAAAGGTAAGAAGTGTCAAATGGACATCACTGTGTATGGTTTACACAAGGATCCTGGTTTTCCAATACACCGAATTGGTACTTGGGAAATGGTGGTTGAGTATAAATCTCATGTGCATAGGAACTAAAAAGAACAGATTTTTAGTCTAAAATGTAGTGATAATACTGTGGGTACTGTAAGAGAAACAAATATTCAGTATATAAAATGGTGTCTATCTGAGAGTACATTCAAGAAATGACATGTTATTTTTTAATTAGAATTAATATATTGTTAAACCTTACCTGCAGAAAGGCCTTAGTTCAGTGCTGTAATGTCCTTCTAAAAATAAAAACAAAATTCATTTTATTACAACTGTAGAAAAATATAACATGTAAAAATGATTAGACTCATTAATAGCATCAATTTCTTTGAGACCAATCTAGAGATTATTCTAGAGAAAATATTCATCTGCAGGCAATTACTTCAGGTAGAATTCTTCCATTTCCTATCTATTTCAAATCAAAGAAGACATAAATTTATCAAGCAAAGTATCTATAAAAAAACACGCATTTACAACTGTGATGACTTAATGAGCTCTCTCAGACTGATGGGGAACATCATCCAATCCAGTCGGAAGGATTGCAGGTCAGTACCACTGTGCCTACCTTATTCTTTATTTCACATTTATCATCACTGACATCTCTGCCACTTATAATTCATGATATTTTATGACAATAATTGGCAAAATTATGTTATATATTAGGCTTTCTATGTGCTCCGTAACTCAGTTTCCCAATCATTAGGATGGAAACCAACACTGTAACTATCTTACACAGTGTTACTGTGATGCCTCAATTCACATCTTCAAGAGCATGGACAAGTGCTTCCAGCACCTGACAGTCAGTGTTTGGTGGATACAATAATAATTAGTCTTCCTACAGATAAAAAACACAATAATTCAATGAAGAGAAATAACAGAATTCTACTTACTGTACAGACATAGTTTTTTTTTATTCAAATATGTCTACAATATTTTAAAACTATATTCCCCAAGATGGCCTTAAACTTGGTGATACTCCCAGTAGGTAGGATTACAGGTCAGTGCCACAGTGCCAACCTTACTCATTACTTTACATCTTAGGATCACTAAAATCTCTGCCATGATATTTTATGACTATAATTGGCAATATTTTTAACTTTGCTACTTTACCAAATAAAAGTTTATAATGCAGTCCACTGTGCCTTACATTAAATGAAACATGATGCAATCTACAGGCCCATGGATGGCTCATGCCATTAGAATTTGCTGATGGAGATGGAGGCAGAAGGATCTGAGCAAAGACACCAAATGAAAAGGTGAATGGCACTGGTGGTGGCCTGATTACCATGGAAAGATCACGAGCCACAGTCATGACTACCAGAGTTACAGAGAGCTTTACTGGAAGGAGGGAGGGGATAGGAGAGAGGAGAGCCAGGTCTGGAGAGAGAGAGAGAGATGGCAGCGGCAGAGCAGAGAACAGAGAGAGAGAGCAGAGGAGGAGCATGGGTTCTGCATCCAGCTAATTAAGGCACACACATAGTTGCCAGCGCCCCCTGATGATTCAAGACCCCAAGCTGATCACATACAGGAGTGAGGGCACAATCCTAACAGCAATATTTTTAACTTTGGTACTATACAAAATAAAAGGTTATCATGCATTCCACTGCACCTTACATTCAATGAAATTTGATAAAATCCACAGGCCCATGGCAATTCTACAGGTCCCTTCTATCTATGTAAATTTTAGCTCTTGAGACTATTAAAGGCAAACAGGTTTAAAATAGCAGTAACAACAAACAAAAATGTAAATCCTCAGTCATCAATACGTTGAATTTTTTTCATTTCTCAATGCCCAAATGTAATGTTTCTATATTGCTGCCAACAGGGACACAGCCTAGTCCTCAAAAAATAGACAGAGTACCTGTGGTGGGTATTGTGTTTCCTGATATATTGTGTGTTCCCTGAAATAAACATATCTGGTGTCAGAGAACAGTCAGCCACTAGAACAAAGCCAGAAATGGTGGCTAGAAAATGGGAAGAGTAAGCTATAGCAGAAGTTGGGCGGTGGTGGTACACACCTTTAATCCCAGCACTTGGGAGGCACAGCTATCTGGATCTCTGAGTTCAAGGCTACTTTAGAAACAGCTAAGCATGGTGACCCACACCTTTAATCCTAGAAACACAAACTTTAAGCCCAGGGAGTGGGGGCAGGAAGAGAAAAGTATATAAGGCGTGAGGACCAGGAATTAGGGGAGGAAAAAGCATGTAGTTAGTTAAGCTTTGGAGCAACACAGTTCAGCTGAGATTCATGTGGAGGAGGACTCAGAAGCTTCCAGCCTGAGGAAACAGGATCACCTGAGGACCTAGCAAGGCGAGATAGCTGTGGCATGTTCTGCTTCTCTGATCTCCCAGCAATCACCCCAATAACTGGCCTCAGGTTTGATTTCATTAACAAGTACCTTTTAATATTCCTGCCACAAGTACCCATGATAATCCAGACACCAAATGGTAGCAAAGCAGGCCAATATGCTTTGCCTTGCACCCCCAGTGTGTCCATGGACTCACATCAAAATTGGGCAAATATTTTTATAAGTAGATAATCCATTGCATCATAGCTCCCTTGCTTTGATTTTCAAAAAGCTTTAAACCAAAAGAAACTAGAGATTCAAATGAGCATGTTTCATTGTACTCAATATTTAAATTTATAGAACGTAAAGAAATCTGACTGGGCAGAGAAACAAAGGTTTTAAGCATGAGAGAATCTTGAGAGAGAGTAGAACGTGTATGCTGTAAAGTAGATATCTCAGTTCCATGGGGGGAATAAATGGATTGACAGAATGGACCAATACAGTTAGAAAATTCAGTGTTTATAGGAATATGTTTGTTAAGCAAAGAATATTTTGAAAATATAATTTATTGTTCTATTATTTGTATAAAGCTCTCATTTAGAAGACTAAGTAATCACTCAGAACACAGACATTATGAAGAATCATATGGGCTATGGAAAAATCTACTGTTGAGTGTCACTGGTTCCCCTTTAGAACATAGTGTGAAGTAAGAAACAGAAAAGAAGGACTGGGGTGATTAGAAGAGCTCAGTTGGTAAAGCACTTGCCGTGCAAGCCTGAGGGCCTGAGTTCAGAACCCCTAGCACCTTGAAAATGTAGTGCTGGGGATGAGGATACAGGAGGATATCCAAAGCTTGCTTGCCTGCAAGTCTAGCTGAATCAGTATCTTGCATGACAATAAATCAAACCTAGTGGGGATTTGGGTGAGAGAATCTGCCTCAAAATGAGGCATAGAGACCACAAGTGGTTCATCAGGTGGTGGGACCTACCAGCAGACATTATGGTCTGAGTTCAATCCCTAGAACCCACAATATGGCAGAACACAGCTCTCAAATATAGATTTCTTCTGACCTTCACACACTTACCTGAAGCAAGGCAATTCTGCTTAAAAAAAAAAAAAAACCTCCCACTGAGGTTGCAGTCTAGAACCTCTCCCATCTCTCTTAACCCAGGGGTCAGGTTTATCTAACTGTCATGTTTATGGGGATATTAACAATTTCACTCCCTAGGTGGTTTTAAGAGTTTTTTCTAACAAATTTTAACAAAACTTTAAACCATGTCCTTTCACTAACTTTACTTTGTCACATGCTGGCAGCGTTTCTCCTATATCGGAAAACTAGCTACTGCATATTTGGATTTTTTCTATCTTCTGTATACAAGATCTATCACAACATAACACACATAGATAAAAGGGACAATGGCTAATCTTGCATTACCAAAACTTATTTTAGTATTAGACCCTACATACACTTTCTTTCTTCCTCCCTCCCAAACCAGCACAAGTCTGAGTTGCTCAGAACTGGTTTTATCATTTCAGTTCCAAAAGACAGCAATTCACCATGAGTTTAAATGATAATTTGCAATATGTATTATTTATTTCATCTACCTTTAATATACGTTGTACACTTTTAAACACCTAGAATGACTAGATGTTTCAGATCAGGACATAAATTTATCCGCTATATTCACATTAGTGATGAAACCACACACACAGGTAAAAATGGTTAGATATCAAAGTGTCTTCTGCTGAGAGCATTCTGGTCTCCGGCCTTCTCTTTCTCCAGCCTCTCCCATGTATTATGTGACGTGGGCACCAGTCACTGGGATACTTTCACAACTCTCTTCAGAAGATAACGTTGCTATGAACTTTAACAGAGTATACAGGATGTGTTAGTTCACTAGCTCTACATTTGTCATATGTTGGCAACCTCTTCAACACCTAGAAATTACAGATCATAAAATGAGGACGCCTTTTGTCCAGTCTGTACACTAAATACAGAACAGCAATGCTAAGTAAATTGTATCTATCATGCTGGGTGATGGGTTAGCTAATGATGTCAACCACACTAAGGGAATCTTTTTGCAGTTTCTTCCCTCCCACCTCCTCAATCCACTGCACAAGTACAGCTGGTACACTGTTCTCAGAGGTGGGTTAACTATTCTAAACATACTATCTCCAGTTTTTCGGTAACTATTTACACAGAATATCATTCTACTACTTCTACTTTTAAATGTATCAAGCACTTTTAAATATGTAGAAAGACTAGGTAGTTCATGTAAGACCTTTTCTGCTATTCACACTGCACGGGTAAATAACTGTATGCAAAGCAATGGTTATTATCTGAGGTATCTTTGAAACACAACCATCTAGGTTTTGACAACCCAGGTTCTTCCTCCTCTCTGGCTTCAAACCAATAGACAAATACGGGTATATTTAACGCTTAAAATACCAGAACAAATTCATATCCCCAAGTCATTTACAGAACCATCTTTCCTATAAATTTTAACAGTGTACACAATGTGCTAATTTAACTTTGTCAGAGATTGGCAACCTCTTTAACATCTAGAGACTAGAAACTGAAGATTTCAGACAGATTTGTCCATTCTTTATAATATACACCAAGCAAAACAAAATGCAAATCTACAGAATGTGGTCTAAAAGGTCCCATATAAACACACTAGCACATGACCTCACTGCCTCCAAGTACTTATAAAGAGAGCTGATTGGATTCTGACTCCCATTATTCAAGAAACACCCATATCTGGAGCCCATTCATTTTATACAGATGAAAATAATTAAGGAAAGGCAGGTTACAAGTCACCAAATTTAAGTAAAGCGGTTCAAAGTCCTCGTAATTTCTTCAAAAATGGGAATTGTATCTTATACTGTTGGTAATAATGGATTTTTGTGAACCTCTCAACATAGTTACTGACTCTCAATATACTGAAAGGGTGATCTTACATATGGACACTGTAGAATTTATCCCTTGTGAGTCAGAATTAACCTTATTTATTTAGTTACAACATATAATCAGAAATATGAAGCATCTTTTATATACAACTCAATCTTATACAACTGTGCTCTGCACTCTAGCACATGGTAATGAGGAGATCAATAAAGTATTGGTAGGAAATGTGCTGGAGTTCTCAAAATTTCATTAAAAAATCATGTCAATAGAAAAGTTTTAAAAAAAAGAATTTTTCTATAACCTGGCAACAATCCAAGGAAATTATAAGGAAATGTCCAACTTGTTCTTTTTACAATCATACTCTGCTACCAGCAGGTTGTGATCCAAAGGGTACTCAGAAGAGTGAAATCTGGCAGATGGATGTGTTTCACTTTGAAGTAATTGGAAAATTGAAACATGTATACTACACCATTCATATTTATTCAGGATTTCAATGAACAACTGAACTGAGATCTGAAAAAGCTGAATTGGTAATCACACATTTGCTATAAGCTATAGATATCATGGGTACAACTGCAAAAATTAAAACTGACAATGCACTAGTTTCTTTCTCTGGTAAAATGGAACTTTTTTTTGCTTGTTACTATATGAAACATATTACACATATAATACATGATCCTTACAGGCCAAGCCATTATAGAAATATCAAATGAAACTCTAAAGGAGATGGTAAATTAACATGAAGGGGTAACAACCTCCCCAGAAATAGAATACATAATCTTTTATGAATTTTGAAATTTCTCAATGCAATTGAGGAAAGAAAAACAGCTGCTGAGATACATTGGATATTAGAAAAAAAAATACTACAGTATTAAATGTGCCTATATACTTTAAGGATGTGCTGACCTCAGAATGCAAACCAGGATATGTGTCACATTGGGGATGAGGTTTTGCGTTCGTTCAACAGGAGAAGAGAAGCTGTGGACACCATCAAAACTGATGAAGGTTCAATTTGAAAAAGAGAGACTTCTTAATTAGAAGAGGTGATAGTTCATCTACCAGCATGACCATCCAATTGACTGCTGACAGTATGCTATCCAAAATAGACAAAAGTTAAACAAAACAAAGGATTACCAATCATTGCCAAGACAAGAGTGGTTGCAGGTTTGGCACCAGGTGTCCCCTGAGGCCAGGACAATATGGTACAATCGCTGAAGTGGCTTTGCAATCCAGGAAAGGTACAGTGCCCCTTTCTTCAAAGGCATCTGAACAGGAACTGGACAGATGGCTTCTGGTATGTAGTGGAACAATAGCTGATACATTTATTCTTGAAGGAATAACAAGGCTGATGGGGTCTAACCTCTCAAAGGTAGACTAGCATTTAATAAAGGAGAAGAAGTCACCCACAAGCCAAGAAGAATGGGAAGCTGAGTTCCAAACACGCCAGCAATTTCCATAATTTAAAATCCGAAATCATGACAGGACACGGGTGGAATTCAAACTTATCTGGGACATGGAATATTCGCACTGAATGTGAGGTCAAGCTGAAGGCCTTGTTAACATCCTACTTCACAAATGAGTCTGTCAGATATGCTAAACCTACAGGCCAAATATGATGCAAATGTGCAGAGAAACCTCAGGAGACTTTCAAAGCAGTCAGCTGTTTTTGTAATAACTCGTTTTTAGAAGTTGCTTGTCCCACACCCATGTGCCGGAGACCCCAGCCACTTCCTGAGAATCAGAGAGCAGCCCCCAGCTTCCATCCTGCTATGGAACTCCCATCTGGATCAGAGACACCAGGAACTCCCATCTGGACAAGAGGAGCTCCCATCTGATACAGTGACCCCAGGGACTTCACAAGACTCAGAGTCCAGCCCCCCCAGCTCCTATCTAGGCCAGTACACTCATCTGGACCAGCGCTCCCATCTGGCCCAGAGCTTCCATCTGGACTAGAGAGAGGTCCTAAATCTGTCCGCTCTCTCTGGACCAAGTATAATCATAAGACCAAGAATGAACCCAAGAGGAGATGGGCAGATGCTAAGGCAGAAGTACATACAACAAAATAAAGAGCAATACAGCATCACCAGAACCTAGCCCTTATCCAACAGCTAGACCTGAACATCACAGAATGTAAGAAGAAGAAGAAATCAACCTTATAAGTAACATCATGAAGAGGCTAGAGCCTTATATAGAAGAAATAAAAAATAAAGTGGAGGAACAGACAAACAAAAAATGGGAAGAATGCTATAAAAACCTAGAGAAAAGGACAATTAAAGCAGAAGAAAACAATAAGTCCTTGAAAGAAAATCATAAAAAAGCAAGGGAGACAGTCCAAGACCTGAAGAGAGAAATAGAAAAAATGAAGAAGACACTAGCAGAAGGAATGCTGGAAGTAGAATATCTGAGTAAACAAACAGGAATTTCAGAGGCAAGTATAACCAACAGAATGCAAGAGATGGAAGAGAGGATCTATGGTGTTGAAGATACGGTAGAAGAAATAGATTCATCAGTCAAAGAAAACACTATAACCAACAAAGTCATGATCCAAAATGCCCAAGAAGTTTGGGACACCATGAAAAGACCAAACCTATGAATAATAGGGATAGAGGAAGGAGAAAAATACCAACTCAAAATGCACAGAAAATATATTAAAGAAGATCATAGAAGAAAAATTTCTGAACTTAAAGAAGGAAATACCTATGAAGATACAAGAACCCTATAGAACACCAAACAGACTAGACCTCACCAAAAAGTCCCCTCACTACATAATAATTAAACAACTAAATGTACAGAAAAAAGAAAGAATATTAAGGGCAGCAAAGGAAAAAGGCCATGTGACTTATAAATGCAAAACCCATCAGAATAACGCCCAATTTCTCAATGGACACTTTGAAAGCCAGAAGGACCAGAACAGATATAATGCAGAAAATAAGAGACCATGGATGACAGCTTAAAATAATATATGCAGCAAAACTTTCAATCATCATAGATGGAGTGAACAAGACCTTCCAAGGCAAAACCAGATTTAAACAATACTAATCCACAAACCCAGCCCTACAGAAAGCACAAGAAGGAAAATACCAACCTAAAGAATGCACATTCACCCATTAAAACATAGGCAATAAATAACATTACAGGAGTAAAACTCAAAGAAGAGCAGTACACACACACACTACAACCAAAAAATAAAAATAACAACAGGAACGAACAATCACTGGTCATTACTATACCTTAATTTCACTTGACTTAATTCACCTATAAAAAGACACAGACTAACAGAATGGATACGAAAACAGGACCCATTTTTTTTCTGTTGCATACAAGAAACACACCTCACATTCAAAGACAGTCACATTCTGAGAATAAAAGGATGGGAAAAAACATACCAATCAAATGGTGTTAAGAAGCAAGCCGGTGTAGCCATCCTCATATCCAGCAAAATAGACTTCACACTAAAATCAATCAAAAGAGATGATGAAGGTCATTACATACTCATCACAGGAAAGATCCACCAAAGTAAAGTTTCAACTCTGAACATTTATGCCTCAAACACAAGGGCACCCACATATGTAAAAGAAACATTACTAAAGCTTAAATCATACATAAAACCCCACACATTAATAATGGGAAAGTTCAACAACCCACTTTCACCTCTGAACAGATTGGCCAAATTGAAACTTAACAGAGACATAAAGGACTTAACTAATATTATGGCTCAAATGGACTTAATCGATATCTATAGAACATTCAACCCAAACAATAAAGAATATACCTTCTTCTCAGCACCCCATAGAACCTTCTCTAAAATCGACCACATACTTGGCCACAAAGCAAATCTTAGCAGATACAAAAAATTGGAATAACCCCCTGTGTTCTATCAGACCACCACGGTTTAAAGTTAGATTTCTACAATAGAAAAAACTACAGAAATTTTGCTATCTCCTGGAAACTGAATAATGCTCAAATGAATCAACAATGGGATAAGGAAGAAATAAAGAAAGAAATTAAAGACTTCCTAGAGATCAATGAAAATGAATATACCACATACTCAAACTTATGGGATACTATGAAAGCAGTGCTAAGAGGGAAATTCATAGCACTGAATGCCCACATAAAGAAGCTGGAGAAATCTCACAATAGTGACTTGACAGCATACCTGAAAGCCCTTGAACAGGAAGAATCAAAGTCTCCCTGGAGGAACAGACACCAGGAAATTATCAAATTGAGAGCTGAAATCAATAAAATAGAAATAAAGAGAGCAATACAAATGATTAACATAACAAAGATCAACAAGATAGACAAGGCCATATCCAAACTAACCAAAAGACAGAGAGAGAGAATCCAAATTAACAAAATCAGAAATGAAAAGGGGGACATAACAACAGACAATGAGGAAATCCAGAGAATCATCAGGTCATACTTCACAAACCTCTACTCCACAAAACTGGAAAATCTAAAAGAAATGGATAATTTTCTGAATAGGTACCACATACCTCAGTTAAATCAAGACCAGCTAAACCATTTAAATAGTCCAATAACCCCTAAGGAAATAGAATCAGTCATTAAAAGTCTCCCAACCAAAAAAAAAAAAAAAAAAAAAAAAACCCTGGGTCTGATGGTTTCACTGCAGAATTCGACCAGATCTTCAAAGAAGACTTAATACCAATACTCTTTAAAATGTTCCACACAATAGAAGCAGAAGGCATGTTACCACACTCCTTCTATGAGGCTACAATTACCCTGATTCCTAAACCAAACAAAGATGCAACAAAGAAAGAGAACTACAGACCAATCTCCCTCATAAACATTAATGCAAAAATACTCAATAAAATTCTGGCGAACAGATTCCAAGAACACATCAAAACAATTATCTACCATGATCAAGTAGGCTTCATCCCAGGGATGCAAGGGTGGTTCAACAAATGGAAGTCCATCAATGTAATACACCATATAAACAAACTCAAAGAAAAAAACCACATGATCATCTCACTAGATGCAGAAAAGACATTTGACAAAATCCAACACCCCTTCATGATAAAGGTCTTGGAGCAATCAGGAATACAGCGAACATAACTAAACATAATAAAGGCAATCTACAGCAAGCCAATGGCCAACATCAAATTAAATGGAGAGAAACTCAAAGCAATACCACTAAATTCAGGCACAAGGCAAGGCTTTCCCCTCTCCCCCTGCTTATTCAATATAGTACTTGAAGTTCTACCCAGAGCTATAAGACAACATGAAGAGATTAAGGGTATACAAAGTGGAAAGAAAGAAGTCAAGCTCTCCCTATTTGCAGATGACATGTTAGTATACATGAGTGACCCCAAAAATTCAACCAAGGAACTGATACAGCTAATAAAAACCTTCAGCAACATTGCAGGATACAAGATCAACTCAAAAAAATCAGTAGCCCTCGTATATATAACAGGCAAACAGGCTGAGAAGGAAATCAGAGCTACATCACCCTTTACAATAGCCACAAATGATATAAAATACCTTGGGGTTACTCTAACTAAGCATGTGAAGGACCTATGTGACAAAAAATTTAAATCCCTGAAAAAAGAAATTGAAGAAGATGTCAGAAAATGGAAAGATCTCCCATGCTCATGGATAGGCAGGATTAACATAGTAAAAATGGTGATCTTACCAAAAGCAATCTACAGATTCAACCCAATCTCCCCCATCAAATTACCAACACAATTCTTCATAGACCTGGAAAGAAGAATAATCAACTTCATATGGAAAAACGAAAAACCCAGGATAGCCAAAAGAGTCCTGTACAATAAAACAACCTCTGGAGGCATCACAATCCCTGACCTAAAGCTCTACTATAGAGCTACTGTAATAAAAACAGCTTGGTACTGGCATAAAAACCGACATGTGGACCAATGGAATCGAATTGAAAACCCTGACATTAATCCGCACAACTATGAACATATAATTTTTGACAAAGAAGCCAAAAATGTACAATGGAAAAAAGAAAGCATCTTCAACAAATGGTGCTGGCATAACTGGATGTCAATGTGTAGAAGGCTGCAAATAGATCATATCTGTCACCATGCACAAAACTTAAATCCAAGTGGATCAAAGACCTCAACATAAATCCAGCTACTCTGAACCTGATAGTAGAGAAAGTAGGAAGTATTCTTGAAAGCATTGGCACCAGAGATCACTTTCTAAATACAACACCTGTAGCACAGACACTGAGAGAAACAATCAATCAATGGGACCTGTTGAAACTGAGAAGCTTTTGTAGAGCAAATTAAATGGTCAGCAAGAATCCTACAGAATGGGAAAAGGTCTTCACCAATGCCACATCTGACAGAGGGCTGATATCCAGAATATATAAAGAACTCAAAACATTAGACATCAAAATGCCCAACAGTCCAATTAAGAAATGGGCTAGAGAACTAAACAGAGAATTCTCCACAGAGGAAGTTGAAATGGCTGAAAGACATTTAAGGAATTGCTCAACGTCCCTAATTATCCAGGAAATGCAAATCAAAGCGACTCTGACATACCACCTTACACCTGTCAGAATGGCTAAGATCAAAATCACAGAAGACAGCTTATGCTGGAGAGGATGTGGAGCAAGGCCAACTCTCCTCCACTGCTGGTAGGAATTCAAGCTTGTACAGCCACTTTGGAAATCAGTATGGTGCTTCCTTAGAAAATTGGGAATCCATCTCCCCCAAGGACCCCAGCTGTAGCACTCTTGGGGCATATACCCAAGGAATGCTCAATCATACCACAAAGCATTTGCCTCAGCTATGTTCATACCAGCATTGTTTGTAAATAGCCAGAACCTGGAAATAACCGAGATGCCACTTCAACTGCAGAATGAGAATAAAGAAGATATTGGTACATCATACACAATGGAGTACTACTCAGCACAGAAAAACAATGACATCCTGTGGTTTGCAGGCAAATGGATGGATCTAGAAAA
>NW_023412270.1:0-8525 GCF_903995425.1 Onychomys torridus
AAGGCGTCTACAAATGCCAATTAGACCAGGTGTGGTGGTACATGTGTATAATACTGCACTTGAGGTGATAGGACTGTTATGAGTCTGATAGCCAGTATTACATGGAGAGCTTGGGGTCAGCCTAGGGCTACATAGCAAGACTCTGTCTCCAAAATGCAACAAAAATATCACTTCAAATCAGGACATTCTTCTGAGCTTCACATATGTAAGTGTTTTGCATGCATGTTTGTATGTGTGTCATGTGTGCCCTGGTGCCTGTGGAGGCCACCAGTGGGCATTGGATACCCTGGAACTGGAGTTACAGATGGTTGTAAACCACCATGAGAACTGGAAACAGAACCCTTGTCCTCTAGAAGAACAGTAGATGCTCTTAACTGCCAATTCAACTCTCCAGCACCCTGAGTTTTACTATATTTTATTTTAGAGATAGGAACTCATGTAGCCCATGATAGTCTTGAATAACCTATGTAGTCCATTGTCGCGCCCGCCTCCACCAGCAAGGATGACGCAACACCGGGATCCTTCTTATCACAGTTTAATCAGACCTTGTTTAATTGCATTGTCTTTCTCTTTCCCCTGGGGCAAGCCTCTCCCAGCACCTAAGAAGGGCTGGGCTGCCAACCCCAAGCAGCCACGTGGGCACTGTCCACAGGTTCACGCATATGCCAGCAGCACACGAATCCAGCCATAGCCAAATAAGGAGCTGTTTACCATAAAGAGTATTTGCCATCGGGAAGGCAGAGGGTAGAAGCCAGAGCCATCTTTAGGGTGCGGTTACACGCAGCTCTCTACAGTTTCCCCCTTTTTGTTTTACAAAGCAACAGGCAAGAGTAGAGGTCTGATCTCTGCTAAAATGGAACACGTACTAATGTTTGTCCAGGCGTCGTCCCCCCAGAGAACACTAGACCTGTCCGATACCCTTTTCACAGAGGTGGGAGTTAGGGTACCAACCCACATGCAATCAGACTTGCTCTTCTTGAGGTCAGCATATCATAACCTCAAGTGCAGTGCGCAGGCCTCGCATCCTGTGCCTAAATATCTTTTAAAGTAGCCAACCAGGCTTGGGGGGACTGTCCTGCATCAATGGCCATAAAGGCGTGGACAGTCATGGCTGCATGGCGACGCTGTGAGATCCTAATGCGACAAATGCACCACAAGCATACTAGGGAGGTGAGCACCAGTAAGCCTACTAGGGCTCCTATTCCCGCTCACTCCTTCATGTGATCCATGGCTGTAGCAATCCAGGAAGACAATCCCTCCACCAGTCCAGTATCCACTCGGGTCGAATTCACCGTGGCAATAGCCACTCTCAGCTGGTCCATCAGGTTATCAAACTCTCCGGTCCAATTGCCTAAAAGATAACTAGCCAACTTTTTAGATAAATCTGCAGCGTGACAGTTGGAAGCATCCAAATTCAAAAAATTCAGAGTAAATAATGCAAGAGAAAGTCTGTCCTTAGGGGTATGGCCATGGCCTATTCCCCATTTTTGTTTTTGAAGCAACTCCTTCAAGGAGCGATGAGCACGCTCCACAATGCCTTGACCTTGTGGATTATATGGTAGGCCATGTACAAGTTGTACATTCATCTGTTGACAGAAGGAAGCGAACTTCTGTCCAGTATATGCAGGACCATTGTCTGTCTTTAACTGTTGAGGCTTACCCCATGCTGCCCAAGCTTCTAAGCAATGAGCAATGACATGAGAGGCTTTTTCTCCTGCCATTGGGGTGGCATGAATGATTCTAGAACAGGTATCAACAGATACATGTACATATTTGACACGTCCAAAGTCAGCGATGTGTGTAACATCCATTTGCCATATTTTTAAGGGGAGCAAACCACGAGGGTTAACTCCTAATCTAGAAGGATGATGAAAAATGACACATTGGGAACAATCTAGTACCACCTTTCGTGCATCCGCACGTGAGATAGAAAACTTTTGTTGTAATGTCCTTGCATTAACATGAAATTCTTTGTGGAAAGCATGTGCTCGTTGTATGGCAGAAGCCACAAACATCCATTCCTGTCTAGTACACTGGTCCACTAGATCATTGCCTTTAGCCAATGGACCTGGCAGACTGGTATGTGCACGGATGTGTTGCACAAAAAAGGGATGTTTACGTTGCCAGATCAGTTTCTGTAATTGGCCAAACAATGAGCTAACCGGGCTAGAAGATTTGATGGGCCCTGCACATTCAAAGCTTTTTAAAGTGTTAACAACATAACTAGAATCTGACACTAAATTAAATGCAAATGGACAAGCCTTGAAAACTTCAAGAACTATTGAAAGCTCCACCTGTTGAGGTGCACCTGGCAAGAAGTAATGCTTTACAGGTTCATTAGAATCCACCATATAAGTACCACAGCCTGTCTTAGACCCATCTGTAAATATAACACTTGCTCCTGGAATGGGCTGCGAAGCAGTTACTTTAGGGAAAACTACAGGATGTTCTTTAAAGAAAGTTAATAGTGGATGTTTAGGATAATGGCAATCTATGTGTCCTGGATAGGTACAACGCAGTATTGCCCAATCATCTATGGCAGCACATAATACCTTGACTTGAGTAGAATCATAAGGAACAACTAGCGTTTGTGGTGATGTCCCAAAATATTGTAAACATTGCTGAATACCCTGTTGCGCAAGTAATGCTACAGCAGCAGGATAATACTCAATTGATTTTGTAGGTGAGATTTTAGTATAAATCCATAACAAGGGTCCTTTTTGCCATAAAATTCCTGTAGGTTGCATCTGAGTAGGCAGAATGCACTGGGTAATATCATCATTATTTTGTACTCTTAGAAGAAAAGCTCTTTGTAGCCTATCCTCTAATTTTGTTAAGGCTTCTCGGGCTGCATTGGTTAATTGCCTTGGTGAATCCAAGACTGCATCTCCAATTAAAATATCATATAATGGTTTTAATTCATACTTGGCCATTCCTAAACTTCCTCTTATCCAATTTATATCTCCCAATAATTTTTGAAAATCATTCAATGTGCAAAGATGATCCTTCCTTAACTCTACCTTTTGTGGCATGATATAATGATTAGTTATTTTAGAGCCAAGATAATTGACAACTTTGCTCTGTTGCACCTTCTCAGGGGCAATACAGAGTCCCTTTTGCTTTAGCAGTTCTACAAGTGAGCTATATGCTTCTTGAAGAATGCTCTCTTCTTTAGCTGCTAACAATATATCATCCATATAATGGAGACATTTCAAGCCAGGAAAATGTGCTCTCAAGGGTTCTAAAGCAGTTGCTACAAATAATTGACACATTGTAGGACTGTTGGCCATGCCTTGTGGCAATACAACCCACTGATATCTTTTATCAGGTTCCTCATGATTAGTGGATGGTAAAGTGAAAGCGAATCTCTCACTGTCTTTGCTATTCAGTGGAATGGAAAAGAAGCAGTCCTTAATATCTACCACAATAATAGGCCAATTTTCAGGCAAGGCTGACAGCAATGGAAGGCCACACTGTACACGTCCCATAATTCTCATTTGCTCATTTATAGCTCTAAGATCATGTAACATTCTCCATTTTCCTGATTTCTTTTTGATGACAAGTATGGATGTATTCCAGGGAGAAAGAGAGGGTTTAATGTGCCCTTTCTCCAATTGCTCTTTCACTAATTGATATGCAGCATGTAATTTCTCAGAGGAGAGTGGCCACTGAGGAACCCAAACTGGCTCCTCAGTTACCCAGGATATGGGAATGCCCTCCTCAGCGGCCCCTAGGAAAAACCCAACCCTTGTTTGGGTTTCCTAGGTACTGTTTGTATTGGCTCCTTTCTGCCTTGTAAAAATTTTCCCAGGCCAAAATCAGGATGACACCTCATGTTTTTCATAATATTTTTAGATTCTTTGGAATATTCATTACTCAACTGAAAGCCCATGGATTTCATAAGATCCCTCCCCCAGAGGGACACTGGAAGCTCAAGTGTCGCGCCCGCCTCGACCAGCAAGGAAGACGCGACATCTGGATCCTTCTCATCACAGTTTATTCAGACCTTTGATTAATTACATTGTGTCTCTCTCGCTGGGGCAAGCCTCTCCCAGCACCTAAGTAGGGCTGGGCTGCCAACCCCAAGCAGCCACGTGGGCACTGTCCACAGGTTCACGCATATGCCAGCAACACACGAATCCAGCCACAGCCAAATAAGGAGCTGTTTACCCTAAAGAGTGTTTGCCATCGGGAAGGCAGAGGGTAGAAGCCAGAGCCATCTTTAGGGTGCGGCTACACGCGGCTCTCTACAGTTTCCCCCTTTTTGTTTTACAAAGCAACAGGCAAGAGTAGAGGTCTGATCTCTGCTAAAATGGAACATGTACTAATGTTTGTCCAGGCGTCGTCCACCCAGAGAACACTAGACCCGTCCGATACCCTTTTCACAGAGGTGGGAGTTAGGGTACCAACCCACATGCAATCAGACTTGCTCTTCTTGAGGTCAGCGTATCATAACCTCAAGTGCAGTGCGCAGGCCTTGCATCCTGTGCCTAAATATCTTTTAAAGTAGCCAACCAGGCTTGGGGGGACTGTCCTGCATCAATGGCCATAAAGGCTTGGACAATCATGGCTGCATGGCGACGCTGTGAGATCCTAATGCGACAAATGCACCACAAGCATACTAGGGAGGTGAGCACCAGTAAACCTACTAGGGCTCCTATTCCCGCCCACTCCTTCATGTGGCCCATGGCTGTAGCAATCCAGGAAGACAATCCCTCCACCAGTCCGGTATCCACTCGAGTCGAATTCACCGTGACAATAGCCACTCTCAGCTGGTCCATCAGGTTATCGAACTCTCCAGTCCAATTGCCTAAAAGATAACTAGACAACCTTTTAGATAAATCTGTAGCATAACAATTGGAAGCATCCAAATTCAAAAAATTCAGAGTAAATAATGCAAGAGAAAGTCTGTCCTTAGGGGTACGGCCATAGCCTATTCCCCCTTTTTGTTTTTGAAGCAACTCCTTCAAGGAGCGATGAGCACGCTCCACAATGCCTTGACCTTGTGGATTATATGGTAGGCCATGTACAAGTTGCACATTCATCTGTTGACAGAAGGAAGTGAACTTCTGTCCAGTATATGCAGGACCATTGTCTGTCTTTAACTGTTGAGGCTTACCCCATGCTGCCCAAGCTTCTAAGCAATGAGCAATGACATGAGAGGCTTTTTCTCCTGCCATTGGGGTGGCATGAATGATTCCAGAACAGGTATCAACAGATACATGTACATATTTGACACGTCCAAATTCTGAGATGTGTGTAACATCCATTTGCCATATTTTTAGGGGGAGCAAACCACGAGGGTTAACTCCTAAGCTGGAAGGATGATGAAAAATGATACATTGGGAATAATCTAGTACCACCTTTCGTGCCTCTGCACATGAGATAGAAAACTTTTGTTGTAATGTCCTTGCATTAACATGAAATTCTTTGTGGAAAGCATATGCTCGTTGTATGGCAGAAGCCACAAACGTCCATTCCTGTGTAGTGCACTGATCTACTATATCATTGCCTTCAGCCAATGGACCTGGCAGACTAGTATGTGCACGGATGCGTTGCACAAAAAAGGGATTTTTACGTTGCCAGATCAGTTTCTGTAATTGTCCAAACAATGAGCTAACCGGGATAGAAGATTTGATGGGCCCTGCACATTCAAGGCTTTTTAAAGCATTAACAACATAACTAGAATCTGACACTAAATTAAAAGCAAATGGACAAGCCTTGAAAACTTCAAGAACTATTGAAAGCTCTACCTGTTGAGGTGCACCTGGCAAGAATTGATGCTTTACAGGTTCATTAGAATCCACCATATAAGCACCACAGCCTGTCTTAGACCCATCTGTAAATATAACACTTGCTCCTGGAATGGGCTGCGAAGCAGTTACTTTAGGGAAAACTACAGGATGTTCTTTAAAGAAAGTTAATAGTGGATGTTTAGGATAATGGCAATCTATGTGTCCTGGATAGGTACAACGCAGTATTGCCCAATCATCTATGGCAGCACATAATACCTTGACTTGAGTAGAATCATAAGGAACAACTAGCGTTTGTGGTGATGTCCCAAAATATTGTAAACATTGTTGAATACCCTGTTGCGCAAGTAATGCCACTGCAACAGGATAATACTCAATTGATTTTGCAGGTGAGATTTTAGTATAAATCCATAACAAGGGTCCTTTTTGCCATAAAATTCCCATAGGTTGCAACTGGGTAGGCAGAATGCACAGGGTAATATCCTCATTATTTTGTACTCTTTGAAGAAAAGCTCTTTGTAGTTTATCTTCTAATTTTGTTAAGGCTTCTCGGGCTGCATTGGTTAATTGCCTCGGTGAGTCCAAGGCTGCATCTCCAATTAAAATATCATATAATGGTTTTAACTCATAATTGGCCATTCCTAAACTTCCTCTTATCCAATTTATATCTCCTAATAATTTTTGAAAATCATTCAATGTGCAAAGATGATCCTTCCTTAACTCTACCTTATGTGGCATGATATAATGATTAGTCATTTTAGAGCCAAGATAATTGACAACTTTGCTCTGTTGCACCTTCTCAGGGGCAATACAGAGTCCCTTTTGCTTTATCAGTTCTACAAGTGAGCTATATGCTTCTTGAAGAATGCTCTCTTCTTTAGCTGCTAACAGTATATCATCCATATAATGGAGGCATTTCAAGCCTGGAAAACGTGCTCTCAAAGGTTCTAAAGCATTTGCTACAAATAATTGACACATTGTAGGACTGTTGGCCATGCCTTGTGGCAATACAACCCACTGATATCTTTTATCAGGTTCCTCATGATTAGTGGAAGGTAAAGTGAAAGCGAATCTCTCACTGTCTTTGCTATTCAGTGGAATGGAAAAGAAGCAGTCCTTAATATCTACCACAATAATAGGCCAATTTTCAGGCAAGGCTGACAGCAATGGAAGACCACGCTGTACAGGTCCCATAATTCTCATTTGTTCATTTATAGCTCTAAGATCATGTAACAATCTCCATTTTCCTGATTTCTTCTTGATGACAAATATGGGTGTATTCCAGGGAGAAAGAGAGGGTTTAATGTGCCCTTTCTCCAATTGCTCTTTCACTAATTGATATGCAGCATGTAATTTCTCAGAGGAGAGTGGCCACTGAGGAACCCAAACTGGCTCCTCCGTTACCCAGGTTATGGGAATGCCCTCCTCAGCGGCCCCTAGGAAAAACCCAACCCTTGTTTGGGTTTCCTAGGTACTGTTTGTATTGGGTCCTTTTTGCCTTGTAAAAATTTTCCCAGGCCAAAATCAGGATGACACCCCATGTTTTTCATAATATTTTTAGATTCTTTGGAGTATTCATTACTTAACTGAAAGCCCATGGATTTCATAAGATCCCTCCCCCAGAGGGACAGTGGAAGCTCAAGGACATAGGGTTGCATAACGCCAGAGTGACCTTCGGAATCTTGCCAATTTAACAAATTTGCACTAACATTTGGAACACTGGCATAACCCAGTCCCTGCAATGTTTGTGAGGAAGCCTGTATAGGCCTACCTCAAGGCCAATCTTTGCTAGCTATGATACTGCGATCTGCACCTGCAATCTGCTCCAGTATCCAAATCTAGGTCTCTTCCCAATTTCTCCCAGGAAGGCACTGTGAGGCTTCCTGAAATTGCAAACCAAGGAGCAATTACATCACATTTTTGCAAAAATCGCTCTAAGGTGTGTTTTTTTTATTTTCAGTTTCTTAGAGAGAAGCAGCTCGTTAAGAGCCAAAAAAATTGGGTGCGAGGAGGAGGCGCCCATGTTAGTATACTTTTTTTTTTTTCTTTTCTCAATTTGAAAAGTTTCTCGGAGGTTTCTCAGAGCCTCTGCAGAATTGCTCCAGCCCTCCGGGCTCCTGCTTGTTTTATCTAATTATCCGTCCGCTCTTGTCGCGGCCCAATTAAATTATCCGTCCGCTCTTGTCGCGGCTCTGCTCTCCCGCTCTCCCTTCTACAGGTGAGCGTTACCCGCTTTTGTCGCGGATCCCCAGTTTTTTCTGAGGACTTACCGGTACCGCCTGACTGTAAATGAGTTCTGAATCCGGAGAGAGCCGTGGTAATTGTCCCCGTAGGAGGCCACCACTTGTCGCGCCCGCCTCGACCAGCAAGGAAGACGCGACACCTGGATCCTTCTCATCACAGTTTATTCAGACCTTTGATTAATTACATTGTGTCTCTCTCGCTGGGGCAAGCCTCTCCCAGCACCTAAGTAGGGCTGGGTGTCACAAACATTGCAGGGATTGGTTATGCCAGTGTTCCAAATGTTAGTGCAAATTTGTTAAATTGGCAAGATTCAGAAGGTCACTCTGGCGTTATGCAACCCTATGTCCTTGAGTGTAGAGAGCCGCGTGTAGCCGCACCCTAAAGATGGCTCTGGCTTCTACCCTCTGCCTTCCCGATGGCAAACACTCTTTATGGTAAACAGCTCCTTATTTGGCTGTGGCTGGATTCGTGTGTTGCTGGCATATGCGTGAACCTGTGGACAGTGCCCACGTGGCTGCTTGGGGTTGG
>NW_023412271.1:0-4431 GCF_903995425.1 Onychomys torridus
AACATCCAGAGCCCTCCTGCTCTCCCTCTGCCCCAACAAGTCACAGTGTTCCCCAGTGGATTAGGAATTGAACTTCCTCAGAGACAGGGTCTTCTGCAGCTCCAGGACAGGAGTGATGGACGATCCACACACCGCTGTGAGCACCGCTGTGTCCCAGTGAGTGCTGCACTGGGCCCCACAGCACACTTCCAGGGGTCCTGGTGACAATACCTTGTATCTTGTCCCCCAGAGGCAGGGCTTGGGGAGTCATTTTCTCTGGCTGAGTGTCAGAGCTTCACCACCTGTGTGCTGCACACTTAGGTGATGGCTGTTCACTTGGACAGACAGCTGGTCAGCAAGATGGCCACAGTGGTTTGTGCCTCAATGTTGACAGCAATAATTGGTAACATCCTTCATGTAGCTCTTGTACTCGATTTCTTACTTTTATATGAATTAATAACATATTAATTATTTTCCATTCCTTCTCATCTTTTACCACCTACCTTATGCTATAGAACATCACATGAGGAAGGCCCTGTTGACCTGCTGGCTCATGTGGATTCTCTCTCAGCTACTGAGTCCCCCCAGGAAAATGTGCACTTCAGTGATGAGGGGACCAGCTCTACCTGAGGTCACTAGTGTGATGACAGAATTGTCCAAACAGACACAGTTTAGTGTCATCATTGGTTTAATTTTGTCTTGGAGATTTCAGTTTATCTTGTTAAATGTGGGATTTCTTAAATCTTCCAAACAGATCCCCCAAAGGCACATGTGACCCGTCACCCCATACTGACAGGAGATGGCACCCTGAGGTGCTGGGCCCTGGGCTTCTACCCTGCTGAGATCTCTGTGACCTGGCAGAGGGATGGGCAGGATCTGATTCAGGACATGGAGCTGGTGGAGATCAGACCTTCTGGGGATGGAACCTTCCAGACGTGGGCAGCTGTGGTGGTGCCTTCCGGGGAGGAGCAGAAATACACATGCCAAGTGGACCATGAGGGGCTGACACAACCCCTTACCCTGAGATGGGGTAAGGAGGGTATGGGTGCAGAGCTGGGGACAGGGAAAGCTGGAGCCTTCTCCAGACCCTGAGCAGGGTCAGGGCTGAGAGCTGGGGTCATGACCCTCACCTTCCCCTCCTGTCCTTCCCTTCCAGAGCCTCCTGAGTCCACTGTCCCCATCGTGACAATCATTGCTGTCCTGGGTCTCCTTGGAGCTGCGGCCATCATTGGAGCTGTGGTGGCTGTTGTGAGGAGGAGGAGAATCACAGGTAGGAAAGGACAGGGTCTGGTTCTCTCTCAGCCCCTTTCAGAAGTGTGCTCTGCCTCATTAAGGGGAACATCCACAGCCTCATTGCTCTGTCTCTGACCTGGGTCTGCTGTCAGTTCTGGAACCTTCCTAGGGTCGGGTTCTTCTCTGGTCTCATAGCTTTTCTTCTCACAGGTGGAAAGGGAGGGATCTATACTCCAGCTCCAGGTAAGTGTGGGAGTGGGATTGTCCCTGAAGCCCAGGGGTGAAGCTGGAGTATGCCAACCCATAATACTCCTACAGTGAAATCTTCTAGAGGCCATGTTTCACTTTCCTGTGACTATATGTAATTTTACCCCAGGCAGGGACAGTGCCCAGAGCTCTGATGTGTCTCTCCCAGACTGTAAAGGTGACACTCTGGGTTATGAATTGGGGAGGACCCAAGTGGACATGATTGGGGTTCAAGGACTCCCAGAATCCCCTCTGAGTGAGTGGTGGGTTGTTGGGATGTTGTCTTCACAATGATTGTTCATGACTCTTGTTTGTAGCGTGAAGACAGCTGCCCGGCCTGACAGAGTGACAGAGATGTGCTCAGGTCTCTCTTGTGTCGTCCTGAGCCCCTCAGTTAACTCTCAGCAACAAGTCTGATGTTCCCTGTGACCTTAGGGGCTCCATGTGAAGACCTGGGAGCCCAGCCACCCCTGCACACCCGGACCGACCCTGTCCCTGCACTGTTATATTCCCTTCCACAGCCAAACTTCCTGGTCCAGCAGACAGGAGGGGACATCTGCATCCTGTCACCTCCATGCTGCCCTGAGCTGCAGCCCCTGACTCCCCACTGAAAATAAGAACCTGAGTGTCAACTTGATTGTTCACGTCCTTGATCTGACAGGTTGATTGGCGGGTAAATTAAATGATTGAAATACTTAGAGTTTGTGGAGGAAATGAATGGCACCATGGAGAACCTTCCAGAATCTGTGTTCTTTGTGCTGTGTGTATCTGGTGGACAAGATGAGGCTGTGGGAGCTGAGTGTGATCAGGGCTGTCCCCAGGTGGAGCTCAGTCCATTGCTGGCTGTGACATGGTCACTCCTCAGCTCTGTCACCTCCTGGTCTGTTCTCTTCATCACTTGAACCACATGCTGAGAGTCTGTGATCACAGGGACACTGGGATGACAGAGCCTTGTCCTGTCCCAGGACTGTGAACAGCCAGGGCAGCTGTGACAGGTCAACCTGGGCTCTGACCTCACCATGGCTCTTCCCCATTTCTCTGTTTATTTCTTGTCTTTTTAGTTTGTGTGGAGGACTAGACCTGTTCTTGTTCCTGTGAGTGGTGCCTGTCTCATCTCCCTTTGTGGTCCCTGAGTGACAGCATTAAGAGGTGTTTGTCCATTCTTGTCCCTCCAAGGCCCAACCAAGCCCCTGCACTCAGGAGACTGTGGGCTGAGAACATGAACTTCAGTCTCCTGAGCTCCTGCCTCCTTCCAGGCCCTCCCTGGAGGTACTCTCCTTCTTTCCGTCTTTCAGACTCTAACCCAGGTTGTAGGATGGGCAGAGAGGAGGGATCCACAGGGTCTCATCTTCTCAGATCTGTCCTGTTGGAGCTTTTGTAGCAGGAATCTTGAAGAGTCTTACTAATAAAATCAAACCTGAGGCCAGTTATTGGGGTGAATGCTGGAAGATCAGAGAAACAGAACAAGCCACAGCCGCCTCACCTTGCCAGTTCCTCAGCTGGTCTTGTTTCCTCAGACTGGAAGCTTCTGAGTCCTCATCTGAATGGGTCTCAGCTGAACTGCTGCTCAAAGCCTAAAGGCTTAACCAGCCAAAGGCTTTTAGTTTCTGGTCCTCACGCCTTATATACCTTTCTGTTTTCTACCATCACTCCCTGGGATTAAAGGAGTGTGTCACCATGCCTGACTGTTTCCAATGTGGCCTTGAACTCACAGAGATACAGAGGGATTTCTGTCTCTGAAATGCTAGGATTAAAGGCGTGAGTGCCACCATTTTCTAGCCTCTGTATCTAGTGGCTGGCTGTTTTCTGACCCAGATAAATTTATTAGGGTGCACAATATTTTGGGGAACACAATATCACAAGCTATATTCTGCCCAAGGTCTCCCTCTACCTCCCTGGCTCTGGGAATCTTGGTGCTTCCTCCAGTGGTGATTCAAGGATTATGATTATAGTCTACTGGAGATTTATGTTTATTAAAAATCAAACATATAACCATGGTCTAGCGACAGCAGAGATGGCCCAGGGGTTGAGAGCATTTGCTGTGCTTACGGAGGACCAAAGGTCAGATCCCAGCACCCACATAGTGGCTCACAACTATAACTTTTTTCCATGACATCTAATACCTCTGGGGACACCAGACAGGCACCTGGTGACATACACACAGGCAAGAAAAACACACACCGATGTAAAAGTAATAAGTCTTTAAAAAAAAAAATAGATTGTGAGAGTGCCAGAGATGAAATTCCTTCCCCCCTGCTCCGGTTATGGCTGCAGTTTTCTCTTCTACCTCCAGGAGCTTAGCTGAGATGATGAAGACCATGAAGGTGACAATCTCTGTCCGATGCTGCCATCTTTGTCTTGTGAGGGATGATGACTTCAGTGCCTGGGATCCAGCAGACATTCAGACCCAAGAAATGTTGATGAATGAATAAAAATATAATTAGGATCATGGATCAAAGACAGAAAGGCAGGTGGAAGGGAGGGAGGATTTGCTGAGGGAAAGCTCAGGTGACCCTGACCTCAGTGTGAGGGGACCTGGTGCTGCACTCCACACACCAGCATTTGGCCTGAGGTTGTGTTAATCAAGGGAGCTTCTGTAGAAGAGGGAGGTGAGTGTGTGAATTTTCCTCTAGACGGAAACATCCCTGCTGGAGCCAGGAGGAGCTGATGAGGCTCAGGAAACACAAGAAGCTACAGGTTCAGGAGCTGACACAATGTAGCGCTTCCCTCTCAGGGTTAAACCAGCTGCAGCTCCTGAGGGAGAGGAGACTGCTGAGTGGAGCTGCTGGGAGCTGTGCAGGGGACTGCAGTGATGCAGCTGGGCGAGTGGACATGCACACTGGGGTGGGCACCTCAGTGGTTATCCCGACTCACCCAGGCCCTTGTGTGCGACCAATGAGCTCAGGGTTCAGCGATCTGACCCTGGATGGATGTTTTCCTTGGTCTGCTGTCACTGTCTCCATCTGTGATGGA
>NW_023412272.1:0-16551 GCF_903995425.1 Onychomys torridus
GGTGAGTTTGAGGCCAGTCTGGGTTACATATGTCTCAGAAACAAAAGCAAAAGATGGCCTTAGTGGTCAGTGCATCCCTGTCACCTGTTTCCAAGGAGAGCATCACAGAGGGGTAAGAGATTAGGCTTGAGTTTCGGGCTGCGGTCAAGGTGAAGTCACTTAGCCTCCTGGTTGACCCAATTTCCCATTTATAAAATGGAACTAAAATAACCCTTCCCAGACAGTTGGAGGATTGCTCGTTATACTTCAGCCTGGTGACAGCGTCTCTCTCACGTCAGCTCCGTATCTATAACCTCCAAGCAGGCAGAGACGGGTCTCACACTTCACCTCAGCTGCTTGAAAAGGGTGGCCGCCAGCGTGTTCTGACGTAGGCAGATGGGACGGTCCAGAGAGCGGGAACGTCCAGTGCACACAGATGCACGCATGCACATGTTACCCTCATCTAGTTGAACGAGGAAAATGGAGACAATGGCAGATCAAGAACCAACCATCAGATGCTGGGAATAGAAGCCAAGACAGGTCCCTCAAAGACCAGATGACACCAGAATGGAGGGACCCTTCCCTCTTTAAGAGACCTACCTCAAGACGGGGAAGAGCCTGGACTATGCCACCTCATTAGTTTTTCGCAGGTCTCTTCTATAACTCTTTATAATCTTATTTTTGGCAAAAGAGAAGAGCTGACAGGCATGGGTTCATAATATACTGTATCTTTTTTCTTGTGAATCAAAGAAAGGAAGTAGGTACCCAAAAGTTTAAATATAACCTTAATGGCAAGGAAATGATACATTCTGTGTGAATAGGTTTTCTGCAGTTGGTCTGTTCCCCACGAGGCTTTCAGAATGAAACACCATTTTGGTCTAATTTATATCTCTCATGCTGCAGGACTCGAATAGCTACAAGACAATTTAAAAATAAAAGATCAAGAGTAAATGTTGTATTTATTGCCTAGTCACAGATGGAGAAACCCACCCAAGTTCAAGCTCATTTGAGTTCTAGAATCTTCCAGGCTTGTTTGTCCCCTTCTGCTCATTTTCTCTGGGGGAGGGACGGAAAGCAGCTAAACTGTTAGCCAGGCGGTGGTGGCTCACACCTTTGCTCCCAGTGCTCAGAGAGAGTCAAGCTTTGAGGCCAGCCTGGTCTACAGAGTTCCAGAACAGCTAGGGCCACACAGAGAAACTCTGTCTCAGAAAGAAAAGAGGAGGAGGAGGAGGAGGAGGAGGAGGAGGAGGAGGGAGGAGGAGGAGGAGGAGGAGAAAAGAAAAGAAGAAGATAAGAAAAGGAAGAAAAAGAAGAGGCGAATGCTTAAATAGAGACTCTTACAGTTTAGGGGAAGGACCTGAAATGGTGGGGTTACTTTGTGCAGGATGAAGACAGGTTGAATGTGTGGAGTTGTCGATTTCAACTTAGCCGTGGCACTGGAAGGGTGACATAGGGACCACTTGAGGCAAACCGCCTGTGGTTTCCGGGTTTCTAAGGAAGCTTGTCCAAGTGTCTGACCAGAGTCTTCATTGCCTACTCATAGCTTACAGGGATCAACGTGGATTTCCACGGTCCAAACAGGGCACCTGACCACATCTACCCTGAGTGTCTAGCTGCTGACTAAAATGGGCTTTCTGGGTACATCAAAGAAGCATCCTTAGTTTACGTTCTTTAATTCTGTGTGCCTAGGGAGACTTTTATAGTTTTGAATTGATCAAGAGAGATGAAATAAGGTATTAGGCATGATAGCGAAGCTAACAGATCACGAACTATGTCTGTTGTGGGTGTGGAAACCCGAAACAGTTAATAACTGTAGGTTTAAAGACATTTCCTTTTAATTTACTTCTTCTGTTATGTAAAATTTAATTTATGGTTCATGTGTCGTATCCTAACTATTAGGAGAAAATTACCCTTAAACTTCTAAAGTATTTTATATAAATGTTCTCTATGACACTGATGGTAAGCCTCGGCAAAGAGAACAGACAAGCTGAACTGAAATTGAAGTCATTCTGCCATTGAACAGGGAAATAATTTAGTAAAACCAGATTAGATCTCTCTCAATAAAACGACAATTTCATATACTTGGAGAACTCACTGTGTAGCGGAATCCATTAAAGCCACATCGTGATGCAGTCGGTATTGTATCCTCAGAATTATCCAAGCTCCCCCTTAAGATTTCTTCCCCGTCTTTGTTACGCAGAATTAAATTCACTGCCTGTGATTTTACTCAAACGACCCTGAGTATCTCTCCTTGTGATTCATCCCTGATAAAACGTTATTTGGCTTTCTCAGACTGTGGCTGTCTGCAGTGGCAGTGCCCTGTAGGTGGTGTCAAGGTCAAGTTCAGTTTAATTAGACAATTGCGATACCAGACAGCCCTGTGTCATGTCCCTGTGTTCCCCTCCTTGGGTAATTCTTCCTGCTATTAACTGGATCTCGTTTGAACTTGACCTATCTGTTTAGCGCTCGGTTGATTGGCTCTTGGCATATTCTCCAGATGTACCACAAGTTAGAGAGAAAGGAGACACCCCTCCCCCCCCATATGCGTGCTGTAACTAGGGAGTTGGTGAGGGAGCTTGGGTTGGGCATCAAGTCAGACAGCTGCATGTTGGGGCCCAACCCAAGCTCTTTCACTGCAGCTTTCAAAATCGCTAGTTCCAGAAGCATTTCCTTGCTGACAGTGACCCTTTTTTGATCTATATAACACCCCCTCCTCACCCCTACCCCACAGGTCATCACTGACCTGGAGGAGCAGCTGAACCAGCTGACCGAGGACAATGCCGAACTCAACAACCAAAACTTTTACTTGTCCAAACAACTTGACGAGGCTTCTGGGGCCAACGATGAGATTGTGCAGCTGCGGAGCGAGGTGGACCATCTCCGCCGTGAGATCACGGAGAGGGAGATGCAGCTCACCAGCCAGAAGCAAGTAAAGAAGGGAGGCTGGGCCCTGGGGTCCCCGGAGGACCTTTAGAAGGATTTCGAAGGGTCTGGTGTGTTCTCTCTGGGGGGTTCCATGACCAGGCTGGCTCCCGCAAATAGGCTCCTTGTCGATCCTGGCTTACAACCAAGGATTATGGTTTTTAAAATGGCTTTTAAAAGTGGGTACTGGGACAAGAGGTGAATCAGAAGTTAAGAGCGCTTACTGCTTTTCCAGAGTATGTGAGTTCAGTTCCCAGCACTCACATGGTGGCTCACAACAGCCTGTAACCTCCAATTCCAAGGGAGCCAATACCATCTTCCAGCCTCCATAGGCACCTGCATACATGTGACTGACTCATACACTCACATACACACACAGACACAGACACACACACACACACACACACACACACACACACACACACACTAACAATAGAACAATAGGAAATCTTTCAAAGTGGATATGATGGGTTTTTAAAGACAGGGTCTCACTGTATAACCATACCTAGCCAGAACTTACCAGCACATTCTAGACTGACAGTGAACTCTTGACCTTCTCCTGGAGTGCTGGGATTATAGGTGTGTGTCGTGTACACACACACACACACACACACACACACACACACACACACACACTGCTTACCCTGTGACTGGCTTTGGGTCGTACCTCTCAGATGGTAGTACTGGTAGATGACCTTTGGTCTGTTGTCGTCTAGTCCCCTTGGGCTGTGGGATAGAGAAACAACCTGCCTGTCCGTGAGTCCACGGGTAGGAGCTCGTGCTTTCCTGAAGCCGTTTGACCGGAGTCCCCTCCGGGGACCCCCACCTGATCGCGGCACAACTCAGGGCTGCTGACTTGCAGACGATGGAGGCCCTGAAGACCACGTGCACCATGCTGGAGGAGCAGGTCATGGATCTGGAGGCCCTGAACGATGAGCTGCTGGAAAAAGAGAGGCAGTGGGAGGCCTGGAGGAGCGTCCTCGGGGACGAGAAGTCCCAGTTCGAGTGTCGCGTTCGAGAGCTGCAGAGGATGCTGGACACCGAGAAGCAGAGCAGGTGGGAATCCCCCTTTTGTAAAAAGAGCCAGTGCCAGGGGATCGCACCTGAATCCCCCCCCCCCACACACACATAAGAGCAGCCAACAAGGCGATCGCCTGTCCCAGTGTCCTGAGACGGAGCTGTCTCCCCGGATGCAGGACTTACAGAGTGATGACCGGCAGAGTCTTAGGCGAGCCAGGGAGGCGTGGACATCCCGGCTGTAAATCTGACCAAGGTCACCTGGAGCCTGTGGTAGTGGCTGGTGTGCCTTTGTCCGTGCAGAGGCCCAGAAATCAAGGCAAATAAAAATGTCAGGACTTTTCTGTAGATACCAAGATTCTGATCCCAACCGTGTCAGCTGGCGGTGAGATTCCCCTCCATTTGAATCCTGGTCATGAGGACTCTCTTCATTTCTCTGCTCTGGAGTTCTGACGCCTTGCATTGCCTGGGCATCCCTTGCTATGTGTGTGTGATGGGGGGCACTTTGTATTATAGGACAGGACACATTCCCTAGATGCCACAACAACTTACTTCTCAAGCTGTGTCAGCTAAACAATCCCAGAAGTCACCCAGTGGTCCCCTGCGGTGAGCATGGAATTGCGCCCACTCCCATCTCCCCTCTCTCCCTCCCCGGTCTCCCCCTGTCTTTGTTTTAAACAGTTGTTTATTCTCTGTGCTCCTGCCCGGTTTTTCAGTTCCCTCCCTGCTGGGGTCCATCGCAGTTCAGGGAGAACTGGTCTCACTGAACATGCAACCCGACTGAAGAGTTGCTTTTTTTTTTTTTTTTAAGATTTATTTATTTATTATGCATACAGAAGACGCCGCCGCCAGATCTCATTACAAATGGTTGTGAGCCACCATGCGGGTGCTGGGAATTGAACTCAGGACCTCTGGAAGAGCAGTCGGTGCTCTTAACCTCTGAGCCATCTCTCCAGCCCTGACTGAAGAGTTTTAATGCTCAGTTTGTAACCCATGGCAGCACACTACCATGTTCCATAAAAATGACCAGCAATTGCCTTGAAATCCCAGGGCCCTGCTTCACTTTTTCACATGGGCCAGCATTAGCCAGTGACTTCATGTCTCTTCCTGCAGGGTATCTGTCCTTCAGACCCCTGCTGATGTCACACCTCCCTGAGGGTCTCTATATCTTTTGTCCCCCACGATGATTTGGTGACCATAGAACATATAACAAAATGTGCCGGCTGAGTGGTCCTTAGAATATATACTACAATGTGCCGGCTGAGTGGTCCTTAGAATATATACTACAATGTGCCGGCTGAGTGGTCCTTAGAATATATAACAAAATGTGCCGGCTGAGTGGTCCTTAGAATATATACTACAATGTGCCGGCTGAGTGGTCCTTAGAATATATACTACAATGTGCCGGCTGAGTGGTCCTTAGAATATATACTATAATGTGCCGGCTGAGTGGTCCTTAGAATATATAACAAAATGTGCCGGCTGAGTGGTCCTTAGAATATATACTAAAATGTGCCGGCTGAGTGGTCCTTAGAATATATACTACAATGTGCCGGCTGAGTGGTCCTTAGAATATATACTACAATGTGCCGGCTGAGTGGTCCTTAGAATATATACTATAATGTGCCGGCTGAGTGGTCCTTAGAATATATAACAAAATGTGCCGGCTGAGTGGTCCTTAGAATATATACTACAATGTGCCGGCTGAGTGGTCCTTAGAATATATAACAAAATGTGCTGGCTGAGTGGTCCTTAGAATATATAACAAAATGTGCTGGCTGAGTGGTCCTTAGAATATATAACAAAATGTGCCGGCTGAGTGGTCCTTAGAATATATACTACAATGTGCCAGCTGAGTGGTCCTTAGAATATATACTACAATGTGCCGGCTGAGTGGTCCTTAGAATATATAACAAAATGTGCCGGCTGAGTGGTCCTTAGAATATATAACAAAATGTGCCGGCTGAGTGGTCCTTAGAATATATAACAAAATGTGCTGGCTGAGTGGTCCTTAGAATATATACTACAATGTGCTGGCTGAGTGGTCCTTAGAATATATAACAAAATGTGCCGGCTGAGTGGTCCTTAGAATATATAACAAAATGTGCCGGCTGAGTGGTCCTTAGAATATATACTACAATGTGCCGGCTGAGTGGTCCTTAGAATATATAACAAAATGTGCTGGCTGAGTGGTCCTTAGAATATATAACAAAATGTGCTGGCTGAGTGGTCCTTAGAATATATAACAAAATGTGCTGGCTGAGTGGTCCTTAGAATATATAACAAAATGTGCTGGCTGAGTGGTCCTTAGAATATATAACAAAATGTGCCGGCTGAGTGGTCCTTAGAATATATACTACAATGTGCTGGCTGAGTGGTCCTTAGAATATATACTACAATGTGCTGGCTGAGTGGTCCTTAGAATATATACTACAATGTGCCGGCTGAGTGGCCTGATTCCTATTTGAGTTGAAATAGAAAGATGGCAGGCAGAAGATAAGAACTCTGACATCGCAAGAGAACCTGGGAGCAACCGTTGCTTTGTGCCGTGCTAGTGTGTTTGATGTGAAGGACTGCGGTCGGTTCCCGCAGCCTGTCCCGTCCCTCCCTCCCGCTCCTCAGGGATGAGGCTCCACTGGAAGTGCTGACCACTCTCCCACAGATACCTTCTGGCCCACACTCGGCTCAGCTTCTGTCTGAGCTGTTCCTTCAGTCTGTCAGGGAGTGGACAGATAGACAGCCATACCTGGAGAGTGTGTGGACCGCCTCATTCCGAGTCTACTTCGAGGGTAGTTGTGAAAGGTCCTGGCCTGCTTCTCTATTCTTGTTTGGTATTATGCAGCCGAACAAAATATACTTTTTAATCTTTGATCTCATCCTCGAGAAGCCAAGAGTCACCTGGCTGTGTGTTTCGATATCTATTGCCTGCTTGGAGAGAAGTGGGTTTGTGCTTTGGGTGGAGAACAAGGAAGCCTGTCTTGGGTGGAGCTAGGGCAGGCCTGTGGAGCCCATCATGGGTTTATCCAGGACGGCGGAGACGCTACACACACAAGCCAAAGGTGCAGAGGCGGGAAAAACAGGGACTTAGATGAGGGGAAAGAAGTGCTTTTCCCTCCCTTTTACATTTGAATCTTTGTCATCTTTAGTGGATACATTCCTCAGGTTCACGGTTCAACTTTTTATGAGCTCTCAAAAAACACTTAGGGGAGAAGGCAGTCGCTCAGCCCCAGTGGGGTCTCCCACCATCAGCCTTGGCGGCGGCATGGGAAAGTGCCGTTCCGCACTCACCGCCCTACAGGGAAGCTGTGGCACTCTGGACACGTCCCCATTCAGTCCCAGTTGCCTTTGGGAAATGGCTTTGTCCTCTTCAGCCCCAGCCTTCCCATGGTCAGTCCCCACAGGAACTTTATTGCTTCAGGGCAATTTTAACCCAAGTCTGAAATGGGGTCAGATTTCTGCTCCCGTAAGCTGTCAGGAAGGAAGAGAACATTTAAGGTAGAGTCCACGGTTGGGGCTTCTGTCCAACCTGCAGCCTGTTTAGAAGTGGGCCAGCCTCCTCCCTCCAGGTCTGTGGAGTGGGGCTCCTGAAAGCAGCCCTGTGCTTCTCTGGCAGGGCGAGAGCCGATCAGCGCATCACCGAGTCTCGCCAGGTGGTGGAGTTGGCGGTGAAGGAGCACAAGGCCGAGATTCTGGCTCTGCAGCAGGCTCTCAAAGAACAGAAACTGAAAGCGGAGAGCCTGTCCGACAAGGTTAGCGCCCATCCCTTTCTGCCTGGTAGGAGAACGTCTGTTTCCTCCTTTAAAGGCAGGGGGTTAACACGAATTCAGACACAACCCGTGATAAACTTGCTTCGTGAACATCCTTTTGCCCTCTCCCAAAATGTCAGATATGATTCACTAAGGGGCATTATTGGTTGACAGTGGCGTAGATGGGTATGTTGGGTATTGGGTTATCCTGATTGGATGGTGACTTTTTTTGTTTGTTTTGTTTTCAAGACAGGGTTTCTCTATGTAGTTTTGGCGCCTGTCCTGGAACTCGCATCTGTAGACCAGGCTGGCCTCGAACTCACAGAGATCCGCCAGCCTCTGCCTCCCGAGTGCTGGGATTAAAGGCGTGCGCCACCACTGCCTGGTGGGTAGTGACTTTTTAACAGCTATCTATCTGGGCCCCAAAAGTCCAACACTGGGGCCACAACACTGTTTTATTTCTAAAATGCTTTATAAGGCTCATGTTCGTCCTTCAGAGGAGCACAACAGTGACTTGTTCTTTCGGTGTGATTGTAGGCACATGGACCTTTCTTTTTAAATCTTCTGTTCCTATAACCAATTTCTTGGGACCAGGTAATTTTTAAAGAATGCATTTGGCTAACAGTTCTAGAGGCTGGAAAGTCCAAGATAGTGGTACTTGTGTCTGTCCAGGTCCCTCTTGCTCTGTGGTATTGATGGCAGATACCTTGAATGATGGCAGAACACGCATGCCAGTTTAAACATCTGTGTAGGAAGCCACTAATGCCTCCGTGGGGCTTCACCTTACAGCCTCATGCCGAACACCTCCCAGAGGCCCCACTTCCAAGTGTCCTCCACCACCTGTGAGCTAGATTAAGTTTCTAATACAGGAACCTTGGGGGCCATTTTGACCCCATTAGACCACTGTAGGGCCTCATGCACACAGCCCTCAGCGTGCCATGTTAGGAGTGTGCATGCTCTGTCCGCACCCCGTGGTCTGCAGCACATCTCCAGTGGCCACGCCGGTGTTTGGCGCTTCTGTGTAACGGGCTTGAAAACATGTAGACGAGGCACTCGATAGCCAAAGGAGACGTCAGAGAAATGTTAGTTTCTTCTTCACTCCTGCGTACATAAAATGGCTATCGGGATCCCGCAGGTTAAATAACACTTATTCTCCTTAATAAAAGTCATTCCTTGGGGCCATTGTGGGAAATAACAACCACAGGAAAAAGAAAAGGGAAAACTGGTAACAGTTTCCTTGTTATTGTGGTGGGTTTATTCTCAGCCTTGTTTGCTTATTATTACTCCTGCAGACATGTGCGCGCACACACTTTTTTTAAAAAATAATTTTAGGCTTTTACTATTTATATACTTTTACATCTTTTAAAAAAAATCATGTAACTGGAGGCTTCTTCTGACTTATTAGATATTTTTTTAAACTTGTAATTCTGAAAAAATAAAACTGCACACAGGCATCTAATTTGAGCGTTGCCTTTGTACAGGAAATTTGGGCTTCTTCCAATTTTTTTTTCCCATATGAATAACACTGTGATGAACATAAATCTCTGTGGACATCTGTGATTATTTTCTTGCCGGAAATTCATAGAAACAGAACCACTGGTCTCAAGGTTATAACTCTGCACTCAAGGACAGCCCTGACGCAGAGTCTAGCTGGTCCAGATTGTTAGACTTGAGGAAAGTACACTTGCTGTGTGGAGAGAAATGGACCTCTCTGGGTTTTAACATGAATGCTGCTTTTCCATTCTAGTTGGCTATTTTTACAGTGTTTAGTAGTCACCTTCTGTGTGCCTAGCTGTCCCAGTACCATTTCATCTTACCTACGGCTTTCCCTTTCATCAACAAGGCAGCTGTCCTTCGTGGATGTGCCTGGCGGTAGCTGATGTGTCTCCTGATAGCCGCCGTCTCTGCCTTTTCTGGCCTAGATGGAGGATCCTTGGGAACGCTTGGCCATCGTTTCATCCCAGTAGCCGTAGTACATTTTAAGCTCTCAGAATAGGATCATTTCATTAAATTCAGGCAAAGCATAACAGGTGAACTAAGCAGCCACACCCTTAAAACGGCCCACAGGGGGAGGTTCCGGCCTCACCTTTGTCACGTGGACTTGTCAGGTTTTGGTCCCCCCCCCCAAAAAAAAAAAAAAAAAAGAAAGAAAACCTGTGACTTTTAGAGCTTAGTTATCCTTTACATACTCAGGTTTGGGGACATCTTCAAAAAGTCCGCAGCCCCTTAACATTCCCAAATGTGGCGTTGTGGCCAATTTTTCCACATGCCCAGCTCAACGACCTGGAGAAGAAGCACGCCATGCTTGAGATGAACGCCCGGAGCTTACAGCCAGAAACTGGAGACAGAGCGGGAGCTCAAAGCAGAGGCTTCTGGAGGAGGTGAGCCACCAGGAAGGGAAAGCCAGGGTGTGTGTGTGTGTGTGTGGTGTGTGTGTGTGTGTGTGTGTGTATGCCTGTGCACACCTGTGTGCGCCTGTGTGCCTCACATGCAGAGGCTTCTGGAGGAGGTAGCGTGAGCCAGCAGGAAGGGACTTTGTCTATTGCTCTCTGCCTCATTGCCCTGAGACGGGACCTCTCTCTGAAATGGAAGCTCCATATGTTAACCAGTGAGCTCAAGAGATGCAGCTGTCTCTGCCCCGACCCTCTGGGTTATAGGCATCCACCAGCCATGCCCAGCTCTTTAGGTGGGTGGTGGGAATTCCAACTCAGGCCCTCATTCTTGCACTGAGCCATCGCCTAAGCCCCAGGTAAGGTTTTGAAAGAGGAAAGTAGTTGTGTTCGGGAGATTGGATCCAAATTAGACATTCAGATTTTGAAACTAGCATTTTTGAGGTACACATAACACTTCCTATGGCTTAACACAGTAGAAGAGTTTGTCTCGAAGGCCAGAGTATCTGTCATTCGTTGTCTTTCTATGTGGCGCTTTCCTGGAGACTGCTGTTCATCAGAGTTAGTGTATGGAGTTAAGATGGAGGGCTTAGCGACGGCGCATGGCTGGGTGGAGATTGTCTTTAAGAGTTGGAAGTTGAAGCATATTAAGTTTTCATGTTGATAGAACAACCGATGCAATTAGCCTCCTCCACACGGCAAGGGTGTGATCAGATTTTGAGTACCGAATTTCAGGAGGACTTTTGAACATGCACTTAATTCAATTAAAGAATTCTCCTGATTCTGAGACACAGGATGTCAAGCTCCAGCTGATCTCCTAAGTGCATCCCTTCTGTGAGTCCCCTGTCTTTTTCTTCCCAGAACTCTGAAAATCGCTATGTAAATTGGTGATGACTTCCCACCCACAACCAAAGTCTCATACATGGCATCACCAGTGATTCTTCTTCCGCACTCGACTTCACCAAGCAGGGCAAATGCACGCCTGTTGACCCCTGGGGAAAAGCTAGAGGAGGGCACTGTCCCTAGTGGACACAACCCCTAGTGAACATGGCAGTTCAGTTAGCCGGACATCCCACGATAATCACGTGGTCAGAGTTCCCCAGGCGGCTCTGCTGATGGCTTGTGATGTGGCTGTGCTGCCCCGTCCGTGGCCAGGGGAGTTGTGAAAACATGGCAGGCCTGGCGACTGCTTACAGTGAGGTGTCCTATAAAATCACACCTTAAAAATCGCAGTGGGCATTTGGCAAAGTTCTGGAGATGGACGGTGTTGTCGGGGTTGTGCAACAATAGGAATGTCCTCAGTGCCGCCGGCAACACGTTCATCTCTAAAATGGGGGGCTGGGGAGAGGGCTCAGTTGGTAGAGTCACGCTGCACAGCGTGAGGGTCTGACTGAGTTGGGACTCACAGCTGGGCGCAGTGCTGGGAGGCAGGGGCCCCCGAGGGTCCCCTGGTGCTCAGTGGCTAGCCAGCTTAAGCCAAAACAGTCCAGAGCTAAGGTGGGGGCTTGGGCGATGGGCTCAGCCAAGTAAAAAGGCGCTTGTTACCCAACCCGGATGACTTGTGTTCAACCCCTGGGCATGGTGGAAGGAGAACCAACTCCCGCTTAAACTTGGGGAGGGCAGCCGAAATGGTCTAGTATGCAAGAAACCGACAGTTTGATCCTTAGTACCACATAGAAAAAGAAAAAAAGTGAAGTGGTTAATTTTTTTGTGTGCTTGGTTTTTTTGTTGTTTTGTTTTTTCAAGACAGAGTTTCTCTGTGCAGCCCTGGCTGTTCTGGAAATTGCTCTGTAGACCAGGCTGGCCTCTGCCCAAGTGCTGAGATTAAAGGTGTGCACCACCAACCACCACCACACCACCCAGCAGAAGTGATTAATTTTATGTGGTGTGTTTTTTCACCAAAAACTAAAAGTAAAATTTATATGCAAACACATATGAATGAAATTCTTCAGATATAATGAAATTCACTGTATAGGTTGACTGTTCCTTACTAAAATATTTGAAGTTAGAAGGATTTTGGATTTTGGATCTTTGAAGTATTGGCATGTATGTATAATGAAGACTCTTGGGGATAGGACCCAAATATAGACATAAGTTCCCTCACTCATATACGCCACATACACATAGACTAGCAGGAATGGTAGAGTGCTTTTGCATGTGGTACTGGGGCTGGAATCTAGGGCCGATGCATGCTGGGCAAGCATCATAGCCCTGAGCTCTATCTACAGTCCTTTGTCCAGTATTTTTAACAGGCCACATTTTTACGGCGACTCATCACATGAGATCAGTTGTGGCATTTTCCACTCAAGAATTTTTGGGTTTGGGAGCATTTCCAATCCGGGGTTTTGATGTTGGGAATGCTTAACCTGTAATAGAACCCATCAATCTACCAGGTGGTCTTTTCTCTGGATGAATAGGCAATGTTCCTACATTAGGCACATGCTGGAAAAAGAAACAGGACAGAAATGATCGAGGCTCCCCAGTGTCCTATTTTCCATCTGCGAAGGGCAGGCTGGCCCTGACAGCTCATGCTTGGTCCAAGGTTACATGGTGAGTCAGTGGTAAAGCCAGGAATAGCATGCTGGAGGCCTGACTCAGCCCCACCTTCTCACTTCTGACTTAGGAGAACATTTCCAGTTTCCCAGTCTGCAGCTCATGGATAGATGTTTGATTAGACATCTGGGCAACACTGATTTGAGATGGAATTCACACACCATCGAAAACCATTATAAGGCAAAAAAGAATTACCGTTACTGTCCAAAACATGGCTGGGATCCTGGGTTGTGGCATATGCTTCATACGTTTGGCCCTAACCAAAGGATTGTCTCCACAGGGACAGAGACAGATGTGGTCTCAGATCTAGGAGTTTTTCCATGTCATCCAGCCCAAATTCTCTCATAACTACCTCCCCAACAGGTTTTACGAAGGTTCTTTGTTCCACTGCAGTCCCGTGGGAGTAGTGCCCGAGATGAATGTCCATTCGCGCATTGGTTGAGGTTCATGACCTGCACGGGGTGGACGGTCCCTTCCCTAGCACTTCTCACAGGCAGGCCTCGTGGAACCTCTGCCAGCATATTGCAGTGACTGAGGGCATCATATGCAACTCTTAATTCCTAGAAAGTCCTTTCTTATAAAAAGAAAGAAGAAAAGCGTATAACTGTCAAGTATTTTAAAGTTAGTGTGATCTCAGGATCAATATTAATAGTCAGACTTACTTTTGTGTGTGAGTGTGTACATTGTATGGGTGCCTGCGGGAGCCAGAGCGGGCATTGGATTCCTGGAACTGGAGTCACAGGAAGTGTTGAGCTGACATGGGTGCTGGGAACAGAACTCAAGTCCTCTGGAAGAACAGCAAGCGCTCTTTTTGTTGTTTTGTTTTTCGAGACAGGGTTCAGCAAGAACTCTCAACTACTGGAGCTGTCTTCAGCCCCAAATTATTTGATTAATAAAGTAATTAGGGGCTGGGGGATGTAGCTTTATTGATTGAGTGATCCATTGCCTATTGTGTGCAAGGGCCCGGGTTCAATCCTCAAACAGTATAAAAGAAAAAATAAAAGCCTACCACACAAAAAAAAACAAGTCAAAAAACAAAACCTACACACACACTCAGGAACAAATGTCCATCACTAGCACGCAGTTATCCTGTGCCAGGTGTCTTACTCAGTACTGTACATGACTTTGTTTGTACCGTCCTTGCGGGAACCCTACAGGACACTTGTGTGGTGTCAGCGTGGTCTGTGTGGTTTGTATGTAGGGGAGCATTTCCATCTCTCCATTGGGCTCAGCAAACCCTGATGGTTACTTGGCTCTTGGAGTAATCATGCCATCGATACTCAATTAACCTACGAAATTACTCCTATTTGTCCGCAAAGTTTGTTCTTAAACATCTTTATGCTCCATATTTATTCAGCTGGCGTTTTAAAAATGCCGTTCTAGCAGCTCTCCTTCCTGTTCACCGCGATTGCTGGCGCTCTAATTCTGTCCCTAGTTCCTTGCGTCAACCCTCAGTTTCTTGTCGCTCTTGTAATATTGTTGGACAGGTCTAAGCGCATCCCCAAGTCCACCTCCCAGGGGAGCTCTGTCCCACAAACACAGCTCCCTCTTTCTCTCTGGGCAGCAGGTAGATGCCTTGAATAATGTTTCGTCGATCCACACATCAGTTTATTACAGTAAATAAACAGCCGATTTCTTGGAGAGCCCAGCTGTCACCAAATACCACTGTGCCATGACATGTTTCCCTGGTTCCTGCTTGCTAACTAATGTTGTCCCCAAACGGGAAGAAAGGAAGGAAGGAAGGAAAGCCCTTGGATTTTAAGGCACTGGAACTGCCCTTCAAGCAGCATCTTAACTCCTTCCCTTTGTTTTGTAGTTGTTTGACTCTGGTTTATTTTAGAAATTCCACGCGACACACTTCAGCCGTTACTTTCCTCTTTGTTGTGGTCAAATTCATGACCCGAAGCAACTGGCAGGAGGAAGTATTTATTGTAGCTCACGGCTTCAGAACCATCCCTCTCTATGGGGGAGGGTTTGGAGGATGCGCGCCAAGGCAGCCAGGCAGTGTAGAGCAGGAGAGAGAGGAGAGTTCAGGGGAAGATACGGTCCCCAATGATGGCCGTCTTCCAGCAGGCCACACCTCCTACCAGTCAACATCTCCCAGTAGTACCACTGTCATAGTGTGAATCCATCAAGGGGCTCGTTAGGCCGGAGACCTAAGATCTAAGTGCCCTGGGCATTCATCAGAAACACTCAGATACGCTTCATGAATCTCCTCTCCATCCAGCGACCATTAAGTTTAGCCATCTTGCATAATAAGTGTGGCCGGGTTGGAGAAAAGACCGATGGGAAAGTGTGAAGAGCACTGAACTGGAGGGAGAGAAGAAGGAAGGACAGACAGAGGCTCCCAGCGTCAAGCACTGACTGTCTGATGGGCTTGTCACTCAGGGAGGCAGGGCCTTACACCCTTCAGAAGAAGCCGAGGCTGGGCAAGGCAGCACGAGGAGGATTGAAGCCAGGATCTGGATGAGTGCAGGGTCCAGATTCGATGCCTCTTGCAGTTGCTGCCACAGAAGTGCGAAGTCAACCCAGGCAGAAAGCAGTGAAGAACGGGGCGAGAGCTGGCCAGTCTGAGGCCATCCTGGCTCCCGTACTGCTGGGGTTGAGGACGGGGGTGTCTGCCTGGAACTGTTGGGAAGCTCCCAGGATGGGCCTCATTTTGCTTTCTTAGCCTGCTTTCCCTCGTTCTGCAGAGTCTAGACCATCAGGAAGAGGGTCTGCGGGACACCTTGACTGGTTGAATGACTGCCGGAGGTTAGATGAAACCAAGCATCATCTCTCCAGATGGAGTGCATTTTAGGAAGGGGCTGCTCGACTTAACACTGTAAAGATTAGAGAGCTTTTTCAGCATAAACAATCTCCAATATATGAACCTTAATGTTTTCCCCCTTGGGTTTTACCAGTTCCTACTGCATAGATAGCTAGGTGGTTCTTTGTCCCTACGCAATGTGTCCTCTAATTGTGGCTGTTTATGTACTCGAGTGCAGTCCTGAAGTCGGGCTGATGTGATTGGCTCTGTGCAGACCACACAGCCTGTCCAGTGCCTTTCCCCGTCACTCATTGAGGTCCCAGACACCCCCGAGTGGGACAAATGGAGCCGATTGTCACTGCTTCGCTGTCAACTCAGGATTTTGCTCTGAGGTACCAAAATGGTTTCCTTGGTAGCACAGAGCGGGCAGGCCTGGACTTCCTGTTACCTTGCAGTGTGAGATTACAGGCATGTGGCCTCCAGAAGGTCCTAGAAACTTCTTTTTTAGCTCTGCCCTCCTGACTTGGAAGAGAAAACAAGCAGCAATTCTGGACGGAGGTGCTTTGACAAGGGAACATCCCGTGTCACACGGGAATTAGCTGGGGAATGGGAACCACCACCTGGGAAGGAGGTGGTCCTCGGTGCGATGTCAAGCCTCTTATCACCCCCTCTGCCCCACCCGCCAGCAAGCCAAGCTGCAGCAGCAGATGGACCTGCAGAAGAACCACATCTTCCGTCTGACCCAAGGGCTGCAGGAGGCGCTGGACCGGGCAGACCTGCTGAAGACTGAAAGGAGCGACCTGGAGTATCAGCTGGAAAACATTCAGGTGAGGGCCAGCAGGGGGCGCTGCGGACAGCCGCCGCCTCCCCTCCTCCTCCTCCTCCTCCTCTCCCTCCTCCCCTCCTCCTCCTCCTTCTCCTCCCTCCTTCCTCCTCCTCCTCTCCTCTCCTTCTCCCCCTCCTTCCTCCTCCCCCTCCTCCTCCTCCTCCCTCCCTTCTCCTCCTCCTTCTCCTCCTCTCGCACCCCTGTGTGGTTGTTAATGTCTTTTGTTTGTATGCTGTGTGTGTTTCTCCAACATTCAATTATGAACATTTTCAAGCATTCTTTGAAATCGAAAGATCTCTCCATAGTATCCACAATCTGAATCCCATAATTAACCATTTGTATTTTTACTCCTCATAGACTTATTGTTTG
>NW_023412273.1:0-1841 GCF_903995425.1 Onychomys torridus
CACACACAACACACACACTCTTGAACACACATGTACATGGATGTACACATACAAACACACTACATTGCATCCATGTTTAGTTTCCCAGATAACACTGATGTTAGATGAGATCCCCTGGGATACTATATATAGAAGAAAGTTACCTTTCATTAACCCAAATCCTCTCTACCCACCTTCCATCCCAGAGGCAGCAAAACACCAGATGCTCTGAACAAAAGGATGTAGAGAAGATTGTGTACTTTTACGCTGTTTTGATAATTTTTCATTTTATTTTTACTTGATATGTGCAGGTGTTCTGCCTGTCTATATAACATAGGCATGCCTGGAGACCTGGAGAAGAACTCAGTGGACAGATAAGGCAATGTAGTACTTACCTTATAAACCTGTACACAGACTCATGAACGCCAAGGTTCCTTGACCAGTAATCCAAGCTCTACTATCAAGTTACCCAGTCTGTGCATTGAAGGCTTAGTTCCCCAGCACAGGACCACTGGAAGGCACTGACCAGCTCCTTGCTCTCACTCAATGCTTCCCAAGTGCCTTTAAGCACTGTAGCTTCCTCCTCAAGAAGCCCTGTATACCAAAGATAACCTCAATTTATTCCCAAAGAAACATAATCAGAAAACTAAAAAAATGTCTAAAATCAGGAGTCTATATTAACCTTTCCTCCGAGTAAGATGATTGTTTCAGGGATTTCTTTGATAAAAGAAGGTTAACTAACACACGGCCAAATGATTGCATGTATTATTCCATGCTTCACAATATTCCATGGACCACCTTGTATGTTTTCACTCATCAATAATGGGCATCTGAATTGTTTCTAGTTTGAGGTGTTCTGCTAAATCCTGCTGTAACCCTGTTGTTCCATATTCTTGTGCACATCTACTTTACATTCTGGAATCAGTGGTCCACCTGGAGTCTCCAGTTCAACTTTCTGAATAATTATTCATAGCTTCTCGCCTGTAATCTCAGTCAGGCCTTGAGCTGGAATCCCATATGCAGAAATGCAGGAAGGAAGCTTTTGCTCTTTAGGTGCTTTCTCTCAACTTGCTAGCAAGTCCATTCCTTCACTGGCATTGGAGCCAACTTCTTTGGGATTCCAAACTAAAATACTGATGGGAATCAAGCATAGTGGACTGAGAAACTACTCTATACTTGGACTTTGCCATCATAGCCAGTGTACAATTAGCTGGACCACAGCCTCTAAATCATTCTAAAAAATAGCCTTCTGTATATATAGAAAGGCATTCAATAAATTGTTATCCCATAGAACACTGACCAATGCACCAGACAGGTATAGAACTTTTAGAGTAGTTTGAGCCTCACAACAGCCTTATCTCAGTTATAAATTCCACATGGTCACATTCCCTTAACTTGTTTTTATTAGGTGATGGTTTGATGCTGGCCTACTAGGTTTCAATTGTTTCTTGGCAAGAAAGTAAAATAACATGAGTCTGAAACTTCTCAAATGGAACACACAGTAATCTAATTAAATGAGTAATTAGATGAGATGGAGAGATTCTAGCTTAAGTGAGGATAGAAAAACCAGATGTCTTCGCTCCTGTGGGCCAAGCCCTGGCACCCCTCACACACACACATGAACATAAGACAACCATAGGTTATTTTTACCCTTGATATGACAGCACTAGTCTGGAGACCCACAGGGTAACTTCTTTTACACATTAACTCTCTGACTCACTGTCAGTCTCTGGATTCAGATCTATTCCAGAGGAGCTTCACCTGAGTAAATCAGTCTCTGGAAGAATTTTCTCAATATAATCTGAGATCTGCTGTTGTAAAAGAGAAACCTCAAGCACCTCCCTCCATTTTAGTCTTGCACA
>NW_023412274.1:0-1562 GCF_903995425.1 Onychomys torridus
GAAGATAAACTACAAAGAGCTTTTCTTCAAAGAGTGCAAAATAATGAGGATATTACCCTGTGCATTCTGCCTACCCAGTTACAACCTACGGGAATTTCATGGCAAAAAGGACGCTTGTTATGGATTTATACTAAAATCTCACCTGCAAAATCAATTGAGTATTATCCTGTTGCTGTGGCATTACTTGCACAACAGGGTATTCAACAATGTTTACAATATTTTGGGACATCACCACAAACGCTAGTTGTTCCTTATGATTCTACTCAAGTCAAGATGTTATGTGCTGCCATAGATGATTGGGCAATACTGCGTTGTACCTATCCAGGACACATAGATTGCCATTATCCTAAACATCCACTATTAACTTCTTTAAAAACATCCTGTAGTTTCCCTAAAGTAACTGCTTCAAAGCCCATTCCAGGAAATGTTATATTTACAGATGGGTCTAAGACAGGCTGTGGTGCTTATATGGTGGATTCTAATGAACCTGTAAAGCATCAATTCTTGCCAGGTGCACCTCAACAGGTGGAGCTTTCAATAGTTCTTGAAGTTTTCAAGGCTTGTCCATTTGCATTTAATTTAGTGTCAGATTCTAGTTATGTTGTTAATGCTTTGAAAAGCCTTGAATGTGCAGGGCCCATCAAATCTTCTAGCCCGGTTAGCTCATTGTTTCGCCAATTACAGAAACTGATCTGGCAACGTAAACATCCCTTTTTTGTGCAACACATCCGTGCACATACCAGTCTGCCAGGGCCATTGGCTAAAGGCAATGATATAGTGGATCAGTGTACTAGACAGGAATGGATGTTTGTGGCTTCTGCCATACAACGAGCATATGCTTTCCACAAGGAATTTCATGTTAATGCAAGGACATTATAACAAAAGTTTTCTATCTCACGTGCAGAGGCACGAAAGGTGGTACTAGATTGTTCCCAATGTGTCATTTTTCATCCTTCTAGCTTAGGAGTTAACCCTCGTGGTTTGCTCCCCCTAAAAATATGGCAAATGGATGTTACACACATCTCTGAATTTGGACGTGTCAAATATGTACATGTATCTGTTGATACCTGTTCTGGAATCATTCATGACACCCCAATGGCAGGAGAAAAAGCCTGTCATGTCATTGCTCATTGCTTAGAAGCTTGGGCAGCATGGGGTAAGCCTCAACAGTTAAAGACAGACAATGGTCCTGCATATACCGGACAGAAGTTCGCTTCCTTCTGTCAACAGATGAATGTGCAACTTGTGCATGGCCTACCATATAATCCACAAGGTCAAGGCATTGTGGAGCGTGCTCATCGCTCCTTGAAGGAATTGCTTCAAAAACAAAAAGGGGGAATAGGCTATGGCCGTACCCCTAAGGACAGACTTTCTCTTGCATTATTTACTCTGAATTTTTTGAATTTGGATGCTTCCAATTGTTATGCTACAGATTTATCTAAAAAGTTGTCTAGTTATCTTTTAGGCAATTGGATGGAAGAGTTCGATAACCTGATGGACCAGCTGAGAGTGGCTATTGTCACGGTGAATTCGACTCGAGTGGATACCGGACTGGTGGAGGG
>NW_023412275.1:0-11864 GCF_903995425.1 Onychomys torridus
AAAAAAAAAGGAAGAGAGAGATCCTGGGACACTGGAGGGGGACCAGAGCCGATTCCATTAGGGCACTGGAGGAGGCCCTGGCTGATTTCATCCTGGACTTGGAGGGAGAGCCAGGCCGATTTCCTCTGGGCATTGGAAGGGGAGCCAGTCTGATCTCATGATGGACACTGGAGGGGGAGACAGGCCGATTTCAACCTGGAAACTGGAATGTGAGCCAGGCCAATTTTTTCTAGAAACTGGAGGGGGAGTCAGGCTGATATTACACCAGCACTGCAGGGGGACCCAAGCCGATTTCATCAGGGCACTGTAGGATACACATACCGATTTCATCCCTGATACTGGAGGGGAAGCCAGGCTGATTTCATCTGGACACTGGAAGGTGATCCATTCTGATTTCATTTGGGCACTGGTGGGGGACTCAGGCCGATTTCAGCATTGACACTGGAGGGAGAGCCAGGATGGTTTCATCAGGGCTCTCAAGGGGAAGACAGGCCAAATTCATCCCGGACACTAGAGGGAGACCCAGGCAGCTTTCATCAGGGCACTGGAGGGGAGCCAGGCTGATTTCATCCTGGACACTGGACATGTAGCCAGGCTGATATAATTAGGGCACTGGGGGCAGACCCAGACTTATTTCATCGGGGCACTGAAGGGGGAGCCAGGCCAATTTCATCATGACAAGAGTGGGAACCAGGCCGATTTTATCTGAGCCCTTAAAGTGAAGCCAGGCCGATTTCATCAGGGCACTGTAGGGGTATCCAGGCTGACTTCATCCCTGATACTGCAGAGGGAGCCAGGCTGATTTCATTAGGGCATGGGGGGGGGACACAGGCCAATTTCAGCATGGACACTGGAGCTGGAGCCAGGATGATTTCATCTTCGACACTGCCGGGTGATCTAGGCTTATTTCATCTGGACTCTGGAGTGGGAACAAGGCTGATTCTATAACTGCACTACTTGGGGACTATGGCTGATTTCATCAGAGCATGGGGGATCTAGGACGATTTCATCTGGACACTGGAGATACAGCCAGGCTGATTCTATACCCGCACTACTGGGGGACCCAGGAAGATTTAATCAGGGCACTGTAGGTGTACACAGGCCTATTTCATCCCTGACAATGGAGGGGGAGCCAGTATGATTTCATCTTGACACTGGAGGGGGAGCAAGGCCAATTTCATCAGGGCACTAGAGGGCAACCCAGTCAGATTTCATTAGGGCACTGGAGGGGGAACCAGGCCGATTTCAGCATGGACAATGGTGGGGGAGACAGTCTGATTTTGTCCTGGACACTGGAGGGGGAACCAGGCAGCTTTCATCAGGGCACTGGTGGGGGATCCAGGTTGATTTTATACCTGCACTGCAGGAGGACCCAGCCCAATTTCATCAGGACACAGGAGGGAGACGCAGGCCAATTTCATTCTGGACACTGGAAGGGTAGCCTGGCTGATTTCATCAGGTCACTGGAGTGGAAACAGGATGATTTCATCTGGGTACTGTAGAGGATCTAGGCCAATTTCATCCCTGACACTGCAGGGGAACCAAGGTCCATATATCAGGGCAATGTAGCAGTATCCAAACCAATTTCATCTGGTCATTGGATGGGGAGCCAAGCCGTATTTATCAGGGCACTGGAGGGGGTGTCAGGCCAATTTAATCAGGGCACTGGAGGGAGAGCTATGCCGCGTTTTTCAGGGCACTGGAGGGGGACCCAGCCCAATTTCATCAGGGCACTGGACGGGGAGCCAGGCTGATTTCATGGTGGACACTGGAGGGTGACCCAGGCCGATTTCATGCTGGAAACTGGACTGGGAGCCAGGTCGATTTTTTTCTGGACACTGGAGGGAGAGTCAGACTGATTTTACACCAGCACTGCAGGGGGAATCAAGCTGATTTCCTCAGGGCACTGTAGGGGTACACATGCCAATATCATCCCTGACACTGGAGGGCAAGCCATGTTGATTTCATCCAGACACAGGAAGGGCGGCCAGGACGATTTCATTAAGGCACTGGTGGGGGACCTAGTCCGACTTCAGCATGGACACTGGAGGATGAGCCAGTCTGGTTTCATTAGGGCTCTGGATGTTTAGTTAGGCCGATTTCATCAGAGCTCTCGACAATTTGACAGGCTGATTTCAGCCCTGACGTTGGAGGGGGAGCCAGGCCAATTTCTTGAGGGCACTGGAGGGGGAGCCGTTATGATTTTATCCCAGACACTGGAGGGGATCCAAGCTGATTATTTCATGGCCTTGGAGCAGTTCCCAGGCTGATTTCATCAGGGCACTGTAGGGTGAGCCAGGCCAATTTCATCCCTGACACTGGAGGGGGAGCCAGTCTGATTTCATCCTGGACACTGGAGGGGGAGCCAGTCCGATTTTCTCCGGACACTGGAGATGGACCCAGGCTGCTTTTATAACTGCACTGCAAGGGGAAACAGGCCGATTTCTTCAGAGCACTGGGGGGCACCTAGACTGATTTTATCCTGTACACTGAAGGGGGAGCCAGGATGATTTCATCCCAGATACTGGTGGGGGAGCCAGGGTGATTTCATCCTGGACACTGGAGGGGGAGCCAGGCTGATTTCATCCCTGACATAGAAGTGGGAGCCAGGCTGATTTTATACCCACAACACTGGGAAACCCAGGTTTATTTCATCAGGGCACTAAGGGGGAGCCAGCCCGATTTTATCAGGACATGAGTGGGAGCCAGGCCGATTTAATCCGAGCACTAGGAAGGGGAGCTAGACTGGTTTCATCAGGGCACTGGAGGGGGAGTCAGGCAGATTTCAACAGTGCACTGGAGGGAGAGCCAGGCAGATTTCATCCATGACACTGCAAGGGGATGCAAGCCAATTTCATCAGGGCACTGTAGGTGTATCCAGGCCAATTACACCCCTGACACTGGAGGGAGAGCCAGGCCGCTTTCATCCCTGACACTAGAGGAGGATCCAGGCTGATTTCATTCCTGACACTGCAAGTGGACCCAGGCCCATTTATTCAGGGTACTGTAGGTGTATCCAGGCCAATTTCATTCCTGACACTGGAGGGGGAGCCAAGCCGATGTCATCCATGACCCTGGAGGGGGAGCCAGGCCGATTTCATCCTGGACACTGGAGGGGGATCCAGGCCGATTTCATCAGGGAACTGGAGGGGGCACCAGCCGGATTTCATCCTGGACACTGGAGGAGGACCCAGTCAGATTTCATACTGGACTGTGGAGGGGGAGCCAGGCTGATTTCATCTGTACACTTGAGGGGGAGCCAGACTGATTTGATATCTGCACTAGTGGGTGCACCAGACTGATTTCATCAGGGCACTGTAGGGGTACCCAGGCCGAATTCATCCCTGATGATGGAGGGGTAGCCAGTACCATTTCATCTGGACACTGGAGTGGGAGCCAGGCTGATTCTATACCAGCACTACTGAGGGACCCAGGCCAATTTAATCAGGGCACTGTAGGTGTACCCAGGCTGATTTCATCCCTGACACTGGAGGGGGAGCCAGTACGATTTCATCTGGACAATGGAGTGGGAGCCAGGCTGATTTATCCCCGGACACTATAGGGGGACCAGAGCTGATTTCATTAGGGCACTGGAGGGGGACACAGAGTGGTTTCATCCTGCACACTGGAGGGAGAGCCAGGCCGATTGCATCCCTGACACTGGAGGAGGAACCGGCTGATTTAATCTTGGCATTGGAAGGGGAGGCAAGCTGATTAGGTGATGGACATTGGAGGCAGAGCTAGGACGATTTCAACCTGGAAATTGGAGTGGGAGCCAGGCCGATTTCTTCCAGACACTGGAGGGGGAGTCAGGCTGATATTACACCAGCACTGCAGAGGGACCCAAGCCGTTTTCCTTTGGGCACTGTAGGTATACACATGCCGATTTTATCCCTGACACTGGAGGGGAAGCCAGGCCGATTTCATCCGGACACTGGAAGGCGATCCATTCTGATTTTATTAGGGCACTGGTGGGGGACCCAGGCCGATTTCAGCGTTGACATTGGAGGGAGAGGAAGGCTAGTTTCTTCAGGGCTCCAGAGGATGTGTCAGCCTGATTTCATCAGGACTCTCGAGGGGGGGAGACAACCTGAATTCATCGCTGTCACTTGAGGGGGAGCCAGGCCAATTTCTTCAGTGCAATGGACGGGGAGCCATGCTGATTTTATCCCGGACACTGGAGGGGGATCCAAGCTGATTATTTCAGGGCCCTGGAGGGGGATGCAGTCTGATTTTATCAGGGCACTGGAAGAGGAGCCAGGCCAATTTCATCCCTGACACTGGAGGGGCAGCCAGGCCGATTTCATCAGTGCAATGGAGGGGGAGACAGGCTGATTTCATTCCTGACACAGGAAGGGGACATAGACCGATTTCATCCCTGAACCAGGAGTTGGAGCCAAGCTGATTTCAGCCTGGACACTGGAGGGGAGCCAGGCTGATTTCTTCCTTACACTGGAGGGAGAGCCAAGCTGATTTTATACCTGCTCTGCAGGTGGTCCCAGGCCAATTTCATCAGGGCCCTGTAGTGGTAAACACCCTGATTAAATCCCTGACACTGGAGGTGGAGCCAGGCTGATATCATGAGTGTACTAGAGAGGAAGCCAGGCCAATTTCATCTGTGCACAGGAGGGACACCCAGGCCCAGGTCATCCTGGACAATGGAGGGGGAGCCAGGCTGATTGCATCAGGGCAGTGGATCGGGAGACAGGCCGATTTCACCCCTGACACTGGAGGGAGATCCAGGCTGATTTCATCCCTGATGCTGGAGGGGGAGCCAGGCCAATTTCATGCTGGACACTGGAGGGGGAGCCAGACTGATTTCATCCCTGACACTGGAGGGGGAACGAAGCCAATTTCATCAGGGCACTGGAGGGGAATCCAGGCTGATTTCATCAGGCCACTGTAGGTGGAGCCAGTCTGATTTCATCCCGGACACTGCAGGAGGACCCAGACTGATTATATCAGGGCACTGGAGGGGGAGCCAGGCTGATTTGATCCTGGACATTGGAGGGTGAGCCAGGTTGATTTCATCTTGGACACTGGATTGGGAGCCAGGCTGATTTCATCCCTGACACAAGAGTGGGAGCCAGGCTGTTTTTATACCTACACTGCAGGGAAACCCAGGCCGATTACATCAGGGCATTGGAGGGGGAGCCATGCGGATTTCATCCATGACTGTTGAGGGGGAACCAGGCCAATTTAATCAGGGTGCTGGAGGGGGAGCAAGGCCGATTTCATCCCTGACACTGAACTGGTAGCCAGGCCGATTTCAACAGGGCAATGTAGGGCTACCCAGTCCTATTTCATCAGGGCACTGGAGGGGTACCCAGTCCAATTACATCAGGGCAATGGTGGGGGAGACAGGCTGATTTCATCCCTGACACTGGAAGTTAAGCAGGCTGATTTCATCAGGGCAGTGGAGGGGGATCCAGGCCGATTTCATCCTTGAGTCAGGATTGGGATCCATGCTGATTTTATACCCACACTGCAGGGAAACCCTGGCCAAATTCATCAGGGCACTATTGGGAGAACCAGCCCAATTTCATGCCTGACACTGGAGGGGGATCCAGGCCCATTTCAGGGGGCACTGGAGGTGTACCCAGTCTGATTACATCAGGGCACTCTAGGGGGAGACACGCCGATTTCACCACTGACACTTTAGGAAGAGCCATGCTGATTTCATCCCTGACACTTGGGGGGGGGCAGACTGATTTCATCCCTGACACTGGTGGGGGAGCCAGGCTGATTTTATCAGGGCAATGGAGGGGGAGCCAGGCCACTTTCTTCAGGGCACTGAAGGTGGAAGCAATCTGATTTCTACCTGGACACTGGAGGGGGACCCAGACCGATTACTTCAGGGCATTGGAGGGGGAGCCAGGCCGATTTCAGCATGGATACTGGAGTTGGAGCCAGGCTGATTTCATCAGGACACTGGAGGGAAAGTCACCCCGAATTCATCAGGGCACTGGACCTGGAGGGGGAGTCAGACTGATTTTACACCAGCACTGCAGGGGACTCAAGCCAATTTCATCAGGGCACTTTAGGGGTACATATGCTGATTTCATCCCTGACACTGGAGGGGGAGCCATGTTGATTTCATCCAGACACAGGAGGGGGGGGGCAGGCCGATTTCAATAGGGCACAGGTTGGGGACCCAGTCAGATTTCAGCATGGACACAGGAGGACATGCCAGGCTGGTTTCATCAGGGATATGGAGGATTAGTCAGGCCAATTCATCATGGCTCTCGAGAAGGAGACAGGCCGATTTCATCCCTGACACTGGAGATTGAGACAGGCCAATTTCATCAGGGCGCTGGAGGGGGAGCCAGGCCTTTTTCATCCCTGACACTGGAGGGGTAGCCAGGCCGATATCATCCCGGACACTGGAGGGGGAGTCAATCTGATTTCAACCTGGATACTGGAGAGGGAAACAGTCCGATTTTATCCGGACACTGGAGCTGGACCCAGGCTGCTTTTATACCCGCATTTCAGGGGGAAACAGGCCGATTTCTTCAGGGCACTGGAGGGGCAGCCAGACTGATTTCATCCTGGACACTGAAGGGGGACCCAGGCTGATTTCATCCCAGATACAGGTGGGGGAGCCAGCACGATTTAATACTGGACATTGGATGGGGAGCCAGGCTGATTTCATCCTGGTCACTGGAGGGTGAGCCAGGTTGATTTCATCCTGGACACCAGAGAGGAAGCCAGGCTGATTTTATACCCACACTGCAGGGAAACCCAGGTTTATTTCATCAGGGCCCTGGAGGGGGAGCCAGGCCAATTTTTATCAGGGCAAGTGTGGCAGCCAGGCCAATTTCATCCGAGCACTAGAAGGGAAGCCAGGCTGACTTCATCAGGGCACTGAAGGGAGAGTAAGCCCGATTTCATACCTGAAACTACAAGGGTCCCAGGCCCAATTCTTCAGGGCACTGTAGGTATACCCCTGCCATTTTCACCCCTGACACTGGAGGGAGACCCAGGCTGATTTCATCCCTGACACTAGAGGGGGAGCCAGGCTGATTTCATCCTGGACACTGGCGGGCAACCCAGACCAATATCATCAGGGCACAGGAGGGGGAGACAGGCCGATTTCATCCCTGACACAAGAAGTGAAGACAGGCCAATTTCATCCCTGAAACTGGAGGTGGAGCCAGGACAATTTCCTCAAGGCACAGTAGGGGGAGCAGTCCGATATCATCAATTGCCTGGAGGGGGACCCAGGTGTATTTCATCAGGGCAGTGGTGCATGAGCCAGGCCGATTTCATCAGGGCAAGAGTGGGAGCCAGACCGATTTAATCAGGGCACTGGAGGTGGAGCCAGGCAGATTTCACCAGGGCACTGTAGGGGGAGCTATGCCGATTTTATCCCTGACCCTGCAAGGGGATGCAGGCCAATTTCTTCAGGGCACTGAAGGGGTATCCAGGCCTATTTCATACATGACACTGGAGGTGGGGCCAGGCCAATTTCATTAGGGCACTTGATGGGCACCCAGCCCAATTTCAGCATGGACACTGAAGTGGGAGCCAGACAGATTTCATCAGGGCACTGGAGAAGTACTAAGGCTGAATTCAACAGGGCCCTGGAGGGGGGAACTGGCCGATTGTATCCATGACAAAGGAGGGGATACCAGGCCAATTTCATCCAGAATGCTGAATGTAAGCCAGGCCGATTTCATGAGGACATTGAAGGGTAAGCCTGTCCAATATTATCCCTGACACTGGAGGGGGAGCCAGTCCAATTTCATCAGGGTATTTGAGGGGGATACAGGCCGATTTCATCCCTGATACTGGAGGGGCTGCCAAGTAAATTTCATCAGGGTATTGGAGGGAGAGATAGGCCAATTTCATCCCTGACACTGGAGGGGGATCCAGGCCAATTTCATCCTGGACAGTGGATGGGGTGCCAGGCTAATTTTATAACTGCACTGCAGGAGGATCTAGGCTGGTTTCCTCAGCACACATGTGGAATACCCAGGCTGATTTCTTCCTGGACACTGGAAGGGTAAAAAGGCAGATTTTTATCACATCACTGGAGGGGAAACAGGGAGAATTCATCAGGGCACTGGAGAAGATCTAGGCCAATTTCAACCATGACACTGCAGGGGAACCCTGGTCCTTATATCAGGGCACTGTAGTGGTATCCAGGCCGATTTCATCCAGGCACTGGAGGAGGAGCCAAGCCGATTTCTTCAGGACACTGGAGGGGGACCCAGGCCAATTTCATCAGGGACCTGGACTGGGCACCAGCCTGTTTTAATCCTGGACACTGGAGGAGGACCCAGGCCGATTTCATACCAGACTGTGGAGGGTGAGCCAGGTTGATGTCATCCTGGACACTGGAGGGGGAACCAGGCCGATTTCATCCCTGACACAGGAGTGGGAGTCAGGCTGATTTCATCCAGGGCACTGGAGGGGGAGCCAGGCTGATTTCATCCAGGACACTGGAGGGGGATCCAGTTTGACTTCATCCAGGACACTGGAGAGGGAGCCAGTCCAATTTTATCTTGACAATGGAGCTGGACCCAGGCTGCTTTTATACCCGCACTGCAAGGGGAAACAGGCCGATTTCTTCAGGGCAATATCGGGGCACCCAGAATGGGGATACAGTTCGATTTCACATCTGACACTGGAGGGGACCCAGGCCTATTTCATCAGGGAAATGTAGGTGTATCCAGGCCAATTACACCTCTGACTCTGGAGGGAGAGCCACTCCGATTTCATCCAGGACACAGGAGGGGGAGCCAGACTGAATTCATCTTGGAAACTGGAGAGAGATCTAGGCTGATTTAATCTAGACACTGTAGGGGCAGCCAGGGTGATTCTATACCTGCACTTGGTGGACCCAGGCCAATTTCATCAGGGCACTGAATGGGTACACAGGCCTATATAATCCCTGATAACGGAGTTGGAGCCAGAATGATTTCATCTGTACCCTGGAGGGGAGCCATGCCGATTTCCTGAGGGCACTGAAGGGGGAACCAGGCCGATTTCATTAGGGCACTGGACGGGGACCCAGGCTGACTTCAGCATGCACACTGGAGGGGGATCCAGGCTGATTTCCTAAGGCTACTGAAGGGGGATTCAGGCCGAATTCATCAGGGCACTGGAGGGGAAGACAGGCCGATTTCATCCTTGACAAAGAAGGGGAAGCCAGGCAGATTTCATTCCTGACAGTGGAAGGGGAACAAGGCAGCTTTCATCTGGGCACTGGAGGGGGAGTCAGGCAGATTTCAAGAGGGCACTGGAGGGAGAGCCTGGCCGATTTCATCCCTGACAATGCAAGGGGACCCAGGCCGATTTCATCAGGGCACTGTAGAGGTATCCAGGCCGATTTCATCCCTGACACTGCAGGGGTACCAGGCCGATTTCATTAGGGCACTAGAGGGGGAGCCAGGTCAATTTCATCCTGGACACTGGACATGTAGCCAGACTCATTTCATTAGGGCACTGGAGGTGGACCCAGTCTTATTTCATCAGGGCAAGAGTGGGAGCCAGGCCTATTTAATCAGGGCAAGAGTGGAGTCAGGCTGATTTCATCTGAGCACTAGAAGGGAAGCCAAGCTGATTTCATCAGGGCACTGGAGGGGGACCCAGGCCAATTTCAGCATGGACACTGGATCGGGTGCCACGCTGATTTCATGAGGGTGTTAGGGTCGACGTACAGAACAGAGAGCTTCACTCCGATATCGGGTCATAAATGAAACTTTTTAATTTTTAGCACGAGCTCATGGGTCACCAGCACGAGGAGTAGCTGGTGACCCCGAGTTTGAGGCTCACAGGCCTTTTATGAGGCAGTTCTACCAGGGCAGGGGAGTGGGGTCACCCTGAGTGCAGACACCTGGACGCCAGATGTCTCTGCGGTCTTTCTCAGAGTCTGGGTAGGTAAATGAATTCCAAGCTTATCAAGCAAGGGGTTATTTGGCAAGCATTCTTCCCAAGTGATTTATCTTGCAAACATAACCCCAGGGGTCATCCTGCAAGCATCCTGTTAGCATAGCGTGATGGGCTAACTTTTCTGATATGGGGCATGGGGGCAGAGTGCAGTATTTCCCACTGAATCTGCAATTAGCAGAGCTAGTGGGGGGGCCTTGTTTCCCTTACAATGGCCCTTTCAAGGGCACTGGGGGGGTGGACAGGCCAATTTCTTCCCTGTCAAAGGAGGATTAGCCAGGCCAAGTTCATCTAAGACATTGCAGGGGTAGACAGGCCGCTTTCATCAGGGCACTGGAGGGGAAGCCAGGCTGATTTCTTCCCTTACACTGGAGGGGGGGCAAGGCCAATTTCATCACCCACCATTGTCAGGGATAAAATCGGCCTGGCTCCCCCTCCAGTGACCTGTGTGAATCAGCGTGGTTCCCCTCCAGTGTCTGGATTGAAATCAACTGGCGCCGCCTTCAGTGCCTTTGATGAAAGCGGCCTGGCCCCCCTCTAGTGCCCTGATGAAATCTGCCTGGCTCTGCCTCCAGTGTCAGTGATGATATGAGTCTGGATCCCACACCAGAGACCAGGATGAAATCGCATGGCTTCCCCTCCAGTGTCAGGGATGAAATCGGCCTAGCTCTTCCCTCCATTTTAGTGGTGAAATCAGCAATTCACCCACTCCACTGCCAGATGAAATGGCCTGGCTACCCTCCAGAGTCAAGGATGAAAATCGGCCTGTCTCCTCCTCCATTACCCGATGTAATCGCATGGGTAACCCTCCAGTACCCTGATGTTATCGAACTGGTTACCCTCCAGTGCCCTGTTAAAATCGGCCTGCTCCAACTCCAGTGTGAGGGAATGAATCGGCCTGGGTCCCTCTCCAGCCCTTAATTAAATTGGCCTGGCTCCCTCTACAGCGTCAGCAATGAAATCGCATGGCTCCTGCTCAGTGCACTGATGAAATCAGCCTGGGTTTCCTGCAGTGTAGGTAACAAAAATCAGCCTGCTCCCAGTCCTGTGTCGGGATGAAATATGCCTGGCTCCAACTCCAGTGTCCAGGATGAAATCAACTGGCTCACCTCCAGTGTCAAGGATGGAATCTGCCTGGCTCCACTTCCAGTGCCCTGATGTAAAGGGACTTGTGTCACCTCCAGTGTCCGAATAAATCAGACGGGCTAAGCCTTCAGTGCCCTGATGAAATCGGCTGGCTCCCCCTCCAGTGCCCTCATGAAATTGGCCTGGCTCCACCTCCAGTGTCAGGGATGAGATGAGTCTGCCTCCCCCTCCAGTATCCGTGAGTAATCGGCCTGTCTCCCCCTTTAGTGTCAGGGATGAAATCAGCCTGGCTCCACCTCCAGTGCCCTGTAGAAATCTGCCTGGCTACCCTCCTGTGTCAGGGATGAAATCACCCTGGCTCCCCCTCCAATGTAAAGGTTGAAATCACCTAATCCCCTTCCAAGCATTAGGATGAAAACAGCCTGGGCCCCCTCTCCAGTGTCCAGGTTTCACATCTGCCTGGCTCCCTCTCCAGTGCCCTGTTGAAATTGGGCCTCACATCCCCGCTAGTGCCCTGATGGAATTGGCCAGTCTCCCCCACCAGTGTTAGGGAATAAATTGGCTTGGTTTCCCCTCCAGTACCCTGATGAAATCAACCTGGATCCACCTCCAGTGTCCTGATGGAATCCGTCAGTCTGCCCCTCAGTGCACTGATTAAATAGGCCTGCCCCCCCTCCATTGTCCGGGTTGAAATAGCCTGGCTCCACTTCCAGTGCCCTGATGAAATGGACCTGGGTCCCTGTCCAGTGCCCTAAGAAATTCAGACAGGTTTCCCCTCCAGGGCCTGATGAAATCAGCCTGGTGCCCCTCCAGTGCCCTGTTGAAATCTGACTGGTTGCCCACAGTGCTCTGATGAAATCTGCCCGGGTCCCCTCCAGTGCCTT